>NC_051209.1:19860863-19999052 GCF_015220075.1 Falco rusticolus | reverse complement strand
ATTTTAACTGTTTAATTAAGATGTTAAATAAAGCATGCTGGCAGGCGTATAGCTGAGCAGAAACAAAAATAAGAACACTTAGCTCAACAGGGAGGAATTTATAACCATGAATGAAAAACAAGGTTATCAGCAGTAGAGCAACAAACTAAAGCTGCCCAAGCTAGATACCAATCATGCAGCATGATTGGAGATCTTTGCCCTCCCTAGATGCCTTTGCAGTCACTGCTATTGTACTCCTCTAACCATGTGTGGCCAGAGGTGGCGAGAGTGACATTAATGTTGATCCTTGGAGTTCTGGATTACAGGCACTGCCCCTGTATCCTACCTCTGTTAGTAGCACTGCTTCAACAGCGATGAAGAGTTAAGAATAAGTAGAGTGCTTTGCAGAGGTTGCACCATGATAACCAGAATGAGGCCTGTTGAAGTATAGTTAATAACAGTAATACATACATGTAAGAAAATAGGAAAGCAGTCATATTGTTGCAGCACTGGCAAACTATCAGGCTGCAATAAGGCTTACCATCCCACACCAGGTTAACTTCAATAAGTAGCTCCCATGCCTTGCCCAGCACAGTCACCAATTCCTCACAGTTTCAAGAGTTCTTCTACAGTCAGTGCTGTTCTTCAGCCTCTTCAGGCCAGTCCACCCTGCTTCTTGCCTCTGCTGCATCTGGAGTCTTCCTTCTCTGGCTCCTCTTCCAGGCCCCCTTCTTCCCAGCAGCCTCTCTTCATCTCACCTACATCCAGGGTGCACTCTTGCTCCTCCCTTTGCTTCTCCCAGATCTCTTTCATACAGTCCATCCCTTCCCTTACCCCTTAGAGCTATTTAAACTTAGCACGAACCAGCCCACAGCTGCACATTATCCACATCAGCCAGCCACCCACCCCTGAAGCAAGCCCACAGCTGATTTATCAATGTTAATAACCTACCTTTGTTCTCTACAATATTCACTGCAAGAATCAATGCTGTATACATGGCATGCTGATGGCATAATGTTCCTGAATTCGTATGGGTTTTTTTTTTCCAAATATTGCAGATGTTAAGAACTAAAAGTCTGACCTTAAAAAACCCTATTAAAGAAGTACAAATGTTGAGATTATGCACTTCTGAAAACTGCGGGAAATATAAAACTTCCCATTTGCACTCAGAAGCATATACTACAAATCATCTCAGTAAGTTGTTCCAATCTGGCAGGCCAGATCCACATTCTTACAGGCAAGGCTTACTTGCAAGTTACCTTGCTCAGCAAGTTGTCCTGATGACTTGACTGGGACTGTCCAAAATGAGAAAAGTCAATGAGATCTTTTTCTCTGCTAAAGAATAGCTTTCAGGATCGGAGGAGCAAGTCATGACTGAGCATCTTATCATTAAAGTCTCATTTTCCCCAAACCTTTATATTCAGCTTCTGCAAACATTTACTGTAATTTTCCAAATGCTTACAATTTTCTTGTGATTTTGAGCATATCAGATTTAGGGGCAAATTTCTGACTTTTTTCCACTTTGTTTGGAATATTTTCACTGATTTCTTAGTCATGAAGGGACTCCTAACTTACTACTGTACATGAGAGACTGTTCCAGTGGCTCAAATCCCATTTTTGACTAATGGGAATTGGTCTACAAGGGAATGTTTTGGGAAGTAAGCTCAGATACAGATACTTTGTGAACATACTCTTTATGGACAAACTAGTATACGATAAGTATACCATAGCTTACTCTTTTCTCAAGAGGATAAGACACACATACATTGCTCTCGCTAGTTTCCTTTGCAAAAATTCTCTAATCATATGAGCTATGTGCATCTAAAATGATGGGAAGGGACATTGAAAAGCTAAGACCATTTTCTGTGGAACTGAGTTAAGGTGGGTTCTGTTGCCGAGAATAAAATCTATTTAATCAATTTAAGTTGCAAGTAGAAAAATAAATCATTTAAGACAGATGCCTCAAGTTCTAATAGGTGAATTCAGAAAACAAATAATGAAAGAGAAAACAAGGTTACTTACTAAAACTAGAGTTGTCAAAATAGCTAACCTCCACAGACTCACTTTTGCTTTGTACCTTTGTCTTTGGAACTGTGCTCCAATAGGCAGTTGGAACTTAAAGATACAAGGTATTAATATCTCTCTCTATAGATGTCTTTAATAACTAGGAACTAGATTTAGTAAAGGGCAAACCTACATAAAATTGAATTTAGCATTTACTTCTCTAAAACAGCAGTTCCAAAACACATGAAAGTTCTACATCTGCAGTGACACAGCGTAACTTAGTTTTGACAAAGTGGAAGAGCTTAACACCTTGCTTAACAGTAAACCTAATCAGCAGGTGAAAGTGAGGCATTCTTGTTTCTCCAAGCTCTGACGAGATTGATCCCATAGGCACTGTCAGAGCATCCTCAGAGCCTAACACACACTAACAATGTTGGACTCCTCACAAAACACAGTGGCACCTGCCACTTTCTTTTAAACCAAAGCTGAAGGTGAGTCAATTTCTAGAGCGCTTGCACCTACCTCCCATAAAAATTCCCTGAATTCCAGACTACAGTTGGGGGGAAGTGGGCGATAAAAGCAAGGCGGACATCATGTTTGTCAGTCACTTATTTGCCCCTTTCTTCCATCTCACGCTCAACCAGCACATTCACTGCACCTCCCAGTGCAGCACTGCCACTGCCGAGACACTCAGGGACAGCACATGCTGGGTAAGCCAAACAGGTAAGCCTGCCTCTTATGTGAAGGGTCCTTTAACAGAAGAGAAGCTGCGTCCCAGCCCAGCAGCCGGAGACTGTTCCATGCTCAAGGATCACCACAATTAGGCATATTCTCCCTGGCAAAAATAGATCAGTGTAGCTTTTCCTCTGTGATGTGACCTGAAACTGTGAGGTAATTGCAGGGAAGGAGGGGGCACATTGCCATCATTCGACCCAGTGGGCAGAGCATTGTGCACAAGGAAGCAAAATGGTGTAGAGGCCTGCAGTCTATTTGTGTTTCAAGCAGTGCCAGTAAACACTGAAGACTGTTAAGGAACTTCCTTGGTGGTAAAGAGAACTTGTATTCTAGTCCTTGCTCCCATTATTTTTTCTGTTTTAAGCAGATAAACCACATAAAGCTGCAAGGGAGCAGAGATCCAGAACTCACATGAATGCTGAGTTTCAGCATTCTTCATCTTTAGCCTGGTGAACTGTAAATTCATCTACACAGTACCTTGGTCTAAGGTTGGAGTAGGCTGCAGGTTTAAGGCGGCTTGGCTTCCATTCTGACATGCCTTCTGCATTCAGCACTCCATTCTGGGTCCCAAACTCCAGCCTGGAAGAGGATACCAAAAAGTAAGTTGCTGCTGCATTTCAAGTCCTCCACTGGAACTCTCTTCTCTGCTATGGATTCCACTATGGTTAGATTCCGGGGTTTTGTTTCTCTAAATCTAACTTGGGAATAGCGGAGTATTCTGGCCATTGGTGAGCCTATGTATATATAGCAATAGTTGAAATAACCACTCTGTTTTACACTCCTGTTTTGAGCTATACAAACCTTTTTCATCACAAAATTGAAGTTGAGGAAAACAACATGTGTAGCCAGTGTTGGAGAATGGCTGGATGAGAAGGGTCACAGATCATTAGAGCATTTGTACGAGCAGAGCCAAATCTAACCAGTGTGCTATCAAGACTAGGCCTCAGCTGAGGCTGCCAGCTGTGCTGATGGCTGCGGAGTTGCAGGGACACCACGGAGTTGCAGGGACACCACGGCCTTAACAGGCTTCACAAACAACTCTGAGGAGGTATGTGCAGTAAAGATAAAGAAGTTATGTAAGCTAGCTAACCGCAAGTAGGAGGACCATGTAAATGACTAGGAAGTGATTCTAGCCAATCATAGACTGCTGAGTATGCATAATTAGATACACTGTATAAATAGGAGCTATTCGGGCTAATAAAGTGAATCATGCTTTATCACTCATATTGAGTCGGCTGCGTGTTATTCCCCGCCGCTCGCAAGCCAGAGAGATCTGGGGACTGAATTAATTTGGCAGGGTCCCTTTAGAAATGCTGCAGCATCAGAGCCAACATTGTTCAGACAATTCAATGTTTCTGCAAGCATTCTCTTAACTTCATGCCCTTCTCTTGCCCCATTTTGTTCTTCCTTCAGAATACCTGCTATCACTGTTGGACATAAAAAGCTTTTCAGACTTCTTCTATGAAAGCAATTTTCTTGGAGTAATCAGCCAGAGGATCCAGCTGTTAGGTACATCTATAGAAATAGGAAATGTGGGGATTTTGAAAAGCCTGCAAAACTTAAGCGTTGACTCCTTTTTGACAGTTGTTGTCACCTTTGCTTCACTCCAAATTTTCTCATACCCTCTTCTCCCTTGTCATAATTTTCTTCAGTGTTTCTGTTTCTTGCTTCTCTTTTTTTTTCCCCCCATAGCCCATCTTCAAACAGTAATGAAATTAATATCACATTTGCTGCTGTCACATTAACTATTTGGAAACTTCAGAGCAGAGACCTGAATGCACTTTATATAATAACAAGCTCATTGGAATCCATTTTCCTTTAGATCTGTGGCATTACTGTAATAAACATGATTAACAAGAATAATGAATGTTTTGAATATTTTTTTTTTAACATTTAGGGGAAAGTTTTGAAAATCTTTCATTCAACCTCTGCCTCATCCTTTAGGCGAGTCACTTGTTAAATAAGTGTACCAGTACTTATTATCTCTGAAAAATACTGTGTACGTTGTTTAATGCTTTTACATCATATTTTAATCTTTCAAGGGAAAGCATAATATTTAATATCCTATTTTATTGTTGCTATAGTGTTTCCTAAATAAAGCATGTGAAAATTACATTTTTATCATATTGTCTTCCTAAACTATTTCATCAAAATTTTTATTTTAAATGATCAATTTTCTGGAATTTTAGGACCTAACACATAACAGCACATAGCAACTCCTGTATGTATCTTGGCATGTCACAAGTAGAATCAGTCAATAAGCTCTTCCTGAGCAAAAACCTGAGTGATATTCAATTAGTATCTGTAAATAGTGCTTTATAAAGGGATTTAGAAATAAAATTTAAAAGGTATTTAAATATTTACAAATGCAGCTTATTATGAGTCTTTCATGTCATAATGACCCTACGTCCACAAAAATTAGGGGCACCACAGAAGCCTACATGGGTTCAAAATTAATGTTGGACCAACCCAAGATATTTTTGTTTCATTTCAGTATTTCTGAGAGAAGTTTTCTTTCTTGGCAAAATTTTGCCAAAAAACAAATTTGTTAGGAAAAAAAGTATACTGAAGATTCATGCTTAGCTTCACAGATGTGACAAAGTTGCAGTTGCACTGGTAAAGAACTGTCCCTATAACCAAGACAGTCAAGAAGAGCACCTTTATGTCCCATTTAGGCCCACTGATTTGAGATCTGACTCACCATCATATTTCAGTAATTTTCTTCTCTAGATTTCTACTGAAACACAGCTGTGGACAAAGCTGACCATTTATTCATGAGTTTTAAGTGCTTCTTTCCTGATCATTTTCTTAAGTACTGTTTGTGGTGGGTTGATCCTGGCTGGACGCCAGGTACCCACTAAAGCTGCTCTATCACTCCCATCCTCAGCTGGACAGGGGAGAGAAAATAAAACGAAAGGCTCATGGGTCAAGATAAGAACAGGGAAAGATCACTGTCATGGTTTAACCCCAGCTGGCAACTAAGCACCAGGCAGCTGCTCACTCACACCACACGCATACCCGCAGCAGGACAGGCAGGAGAACTGGGGAAAAAAAAGTAAAAAATCATTAATTGATATAAGAACAATTTAATAATTGAAATAACACAAAAGATAATAATAACAACAACAGTAATGAAAAGGAGAGAGAGAGGGAAAGAGGAATAAAATCTAAAAGGAAAAAACCTGCTGCACAATACAATTGCTCACCACCCACTAACTGATGCCCAGCCAGTCCCCCAGCAGCAATTAGAAGGCCCTGGCCAACTCTCCCAGTTTATATACTCGACATGACTTTCTATGGTATGGACTATCCCTTAGGCTAGTTTGGGTCAGCTGTCCTAGCTGTGTCCCCTCCCAATAGCCTCCTCACTGGCAGGGCCTAAGAAACTGAAAAGTCCTTGGCTTAGTATAAACATAGCTTAGCAACAACTGGAAACATCAGTATGTTATCAACATTATTCTCATACTAAATCCAAAACATAGCATTATACCAGCTACTGAAAAGAAAATTAACTCTATACCAGCCAAAACCAGGACATTTGGCAATTACCATCACAGGTAAAACAAACTTGACTTGGGAAAATTAGTTTAATTTATTGCCAATCAAATCAGAGCAGGATAATGAGAAATAAGAACAAGTCTTAAAACACCTTCCCGCCACCTCTCCCTTCTTCCCAGACTTAACTTTACTCCCCAGTTCTCTACCTCCTCCTCCCAAGCGACCAGGGGGTGGGGAAGGGGGGTTGGGAAGGGGGGTTGTGGTCAGTTCATCACACACTGTCTCTGCTGCTCCTTCCTCCTCAATGGGGGGACTCCTCACACTCCTGCTCTGCGGCGAATGAAGAGACGGGACGCAGCTTGATGCAAGCAAATGTCAATTTATTGTACAGAAGCACGAGTTTATATACACTTTCAGAAACTGCGCGTTTTAAACTAATTGGTTCTTGAAGCTAAGCATTGCATACTAGGCAATCCCTGATTGGTGGTTAACTACCAGCAATTAACCGCAAGGTGTTACCTTTCCTTGGTGCCAGGCGGCATCCGTCTCCCACTCCCCTGTGCTCTGTAAACATGTCTCATCATGTTAATTGTTGTCTAGACAAGCTCGAGCACATTCCCCTCAGCTAACTGATTGCCACACATGGTCCTAGTTTCCAGCCCGCTCCTGCATCTCCCCCTTCCTGTTGCACAAAAAGAACCTTTGAAACCGAACGAGTAAAAACAAGGTATAAGTAATAGAACAAACAAAAAAGCAACTAAAGCATATATAATCATCTTCACTAAACTTCTTAACCATCCTGAAATACCCCAACCACTAAACAGTTTATCTAACCAATCCCAAGTATCACTTTGTTGAAGATGAGAAACTCCATCCTTCAATCTTTGGATGCTAGCATGAATTGATTCCGTATGATCTGAAAGGTTCATGCAACACATCCCTTCAAACTCTTCACAACCATGACCTTGTGCCAAAAGCAAAAAATCTATTGCAGCTCTATTTTGTAATGTCGTGTGGCGAACACTATCAACATCTAATAAAAGACCAGACAGGGCACTGCTTGTGGCATTAGTTTGTTTGGCAAGCCAACAGCCAAGCTTATTTAATGTTGCCAGAGCATTTCCTGCAGCAGCTTCAGGCAACAAAAGAGATGCAGTAAAGCGTTGGCCAAAGGACCAAAATTGCATGTTATCATCACAATCGGGGGCAAATGCATGAGTGCCACACTTTGTCCTTCGAGAGTAACGATGTTGTAAAATCACAGATGTGTTAGGAGTCAGGACGGAAAGTCGCCCTAAACTACACGGACCTCCTTTTATATGAGAGGGAAATACAGGCCATGCTCGATCCCCACAAATAAAAAATACTCCAGCAGGTAGTGAGAGCGGAGCATTGCTAGATTTAGACAAGTTGTTAGCAGTGTAATTACACCAGATACTTGCATTTCTAAAAACAGGATGAATAGGGGAAACGTCCCATGCCCTAGATTGATTCTTTCCCGTGTAGTTAAATTTTATGCAAAAATCCATTTTTACAGAACCAAGAAGTTCAATTTCTTGTGGTTCCAAAGTGGCCAGTGGGAGATGGGGTGTCCATACATCCCAATTGTCTGTCACATTTTTTGATACGTTTTTGGGTGGAAAAAGACTTTGAAGGTTTCTAGGTATAGGCCATTCATCTAATGGTAAGCCCACAAGACATGTGGAAAAAGGCTGATCCGGAGTGGCCATAGGAAGACACAGAGTATCCGGTCCAGTCAAGTTCGCCAATGTGACCCAAACGTTTACCTTTGGTAGAAAAGGGGGATAAGAGCTACCTTCAATAGGCCAAGATCCAGATGTGAACATCATTATCCATATTAATGACAACGCTTCTTTCTCCTTTTCTTTTTCCATCGTCGTTTTACAGCCAGCCATTATTCTGGTCGTACTGTGTGGATAACTGGCTAGCTGAAAAATGTAACATAGACATAGTCCAGCTGGCTGGACAAAAATGCACATCGCTCTCAGCTTATCTGAAGTAAAGCAAAAGTTACACAGTAACAGGAAGATTGCGGTGGGAAAAAAATGTTACAGGTGGGAACAGATAACTACAGAAGAGAAACTAGGGGCGGGCTTGGTATTTAGGCAATTAGCCAATAATGAGCTTAACTTTTGTAATATGTATGAGCTAATTATAACAAGGCATAAAAGGTGACTGTAAGGGACAATAAACGAAGTCTGCTGATCACTCATATTGAGTGACTGTGTCTTCCCTCCGTCGCGACAAATGGCGCCCGAACAGGGACACTAGAGAGGGCTGAACCTGCGAGCCACGGTTCGACGGAGATTTGGGTACCGGTCCTGAAAGCAGCGCAGGAGGCGGAAGGGCACAGTCCCCGCGCCCGGGAGCACCTACAGAGGGTCCCGCCGGCCACGCGTCGCCGAAGTCTCGCAAAGGCTGCAACAGCGCTGACGAAGGTATGGAGAGACAAGCGACGTACGATTCGCTCATATGCTTTTTAGAAAAGTGGAGCATTCGGGACATAGATTGTAAAAAGGCATTACCCGGGTTATTAGCGTATGGGATAGCATGCGGGACCCCCGCGGCAGCGGCGAGTGGCGGCGCGCAGCCCAGCAGGCCCCTTCCCGGCCGCGGTTTCTCTCCAAGGCGGCACCATCCCCCCCCCCCCTCCGATCGGCGCCATGGCGATGCAAGCGGCCAAGCGAGCTAACATCCGGCTGCCCCCAGAGGTCAATCGGATCCTTTATATTCGGAACCTGCCGTATAAAATCACAGCGGAGGAAATGTATGATATTTTTGGGAAATACGGACCTATTCGACAAATCAGAGTTGGAAACACTTCTGAAACAAGAGGAACAGCTTAAGCTTCTGAAGGAAAAATACGGAATTGATTACAAACCCACCAAAAAAAAAAAAAAGTGCTTCAGATGTCCCCTACAAGAAATGGCTTTCTGCCTTGACCTAGCAAACATCTCTGTGCTTAAAGAGAAGCCTTTTTGCCTTGATGGAGATAATTTATTCTGTATTCTGTATTTATGCTGTATTCTGAATGTGGAAATTGGTTGGGACTAGGAGGCTGGCTTAAAGGCATTTTGCAAACGGGATTATTATTTTTGATCATTATTGTAATAATAGTTTTTTGATCAAAACCAGCCAAAATTATTTGTAAGCATTAGGCATATCTGAAGAGAATGCCTTTATTTGAATCAGCAGTTAAGGTGTAGTTTAGTCTGAGGCTGTGGTTTTATCTGCTTCTGGTGAATTTTTGAAGTGATGAAATCAGAGATACAAGGTATACTAAGAGTTATGAGGTAATAAGGTAATAATCTAAGTAAGGGTGCTGTCTTTTATATCTACAAGTGCAATATGCTTTTATGTAGCAGAGAGAAACTTTAACAATAATGTTGCTTGAGCGAGATGTGCATGTGGCAACTTGGGAAAAGGGATATCACAACTGGAGTGCAACAGTGTTTCTACGTCTGGCAGAGTGAAATCTTTCAAGACCTGAGTTTAGACAGTCTAAAATAAATTGTTAGTATTCAGAAAACCCATCTTAGGCCTCTTTTGCTTACATAGTGTTATGGAAGTCAACTGCTATTGTAGAGAATTAATGATTTTTTAATACATATTAACAAATACTACTATTTTAACTTGAGGCAGTTGAGCGAGAAATTCTCACGTGTAGCATTTGAGGGAATGTCAGCATAAATCGCACTTACAGTAAGACTGCATTTTTAGTTACTGTACCCGTTAAGATTCGATGATGCCATAAGGCTAAGGCCTTTTATCACAGATTGGTTCTGAACTAAAAGGTGTGTGCACATGTAGATATGCACATTTGTGTTATTTTCCTTAATTGGCTACAAAATAATATAATTAGGTTGGGGACTAGATCTTGGGAATTTGTCTATTATACTTCTGTTTGTTAAGGAACGTGCATAACACACAGCACCCATGTAGGCTTGGCTTGTGGCATAGTTGTCAAATTTAGCATAGACATTCAGACAGATAAGCAACGTACTCTTCTTGTGTGTATCACCTACAAGCCATCATGGCTTAGTGTGTAAATCTGTATGTAACTATTGAAAAATCCCCTTATGAATGTATATAGCTTAGAACTAATTTTTTCCCTTTGTTAATTCTTTGATATCAATGAGGTATTCTGCAGCGAATGAGGAGACGGGACGCAGCTTGATGCAAGCAAATGTCGGTTTATTGTACAGGAGCACAACTTTATATACACTTTCAAAGGCTGCGCGTCTTAAACCAATTGGTTCCTGAGGCTAACCCTTGCATACTAGGCAATCCCTGATTGGCGGCTAATTAACAGCAAGGTGTTGCCTTTCCTTGGCGCCAACTTTGGCGCCATCCGTTTCCCGCTCCCCTGTGCTCTGCAAACAGGCCTCATCATGTTAATTGCTGTCTAGACAAGCTCATCATGTTGATTGTTGTCTAGACAAGCCCGAGCACATTCCCCTCAGCTAACTTATTGCCACGCATGGTCCTAGTTTCCAGCCTGCTCCTGCATCTCCCCCTTCCTGTTACACAAAAGAACCCCTGAAACCGAGCAAAACAAAGGCACAAGTAATAGAACAAATAAAAAACCAACTAAGACATGATATCAATGTCAAAATAACCCACTGTCCTCGTTCCGTACAATTTTACAATTTCCCCTTTTTGCTTTTTGAACAGCTAGTACCAGGTTTGCCATGTTCTGCAGGGCCCTTGCAAACATGACAGCAACCAAGGCAATAGCAAACAAACAATACTGCCAATTGAGTGAATGAATGCTACAAAGGCTGAAATTTTCTCAGATTTTGATAACATGTTGCTGCAGTGGGGCGCCTAAAATCCACGCAGCACATACCATCCAAATCCTCACAGCCATGTCCCTGAACCAACAACAAAGGCAGTAGCAATTTTGACTCACATTCTTAACTGCCTACCAAACAAGGTGATTTAACTCTTTAATGCTTTTCCTACAGTTACTCTGGGTAAGATAAGAACCGCTGCGATACACGTTCCTATCATAGCCTCCTACTACATTAACATCTACAGAAAGACAATTATCGACAAAGTGTAAACAATATCATCTTTCTTTTAAATTAACATTATACATAGATGGAAGGGCACACCAAACAAGAACTGGTTCAATCAAAAAGTTCGAAACATCAAACATCGCATGCCTTCTTTGAACACACCTCTGGGGTCATTCCCTTCATTCCCTCTCTTTTTTATGCAAAGAGAGACACTTTACCATAACAGAGAAGCCCCTATTTACATCTCTGAGCCCGGACACAAGCCGCAGCTGTATGCGCCACCAGGCTCAGGGCAGAAATCATTCATGTAGTTACATAACTATATCTAAACAGTAATCTTCACACAGTTTTTATTTCATTCTGTAGGGTCGGTGTCGGTATCAGTTGTCTGCAATAAAGGTTCACGGAAAGGTCTTACATTCTTCGCTGGGATCCATCTAGGTCCTTTGACATTTGTTGATAATAAATGAACCGAGGAATCGAGCAACATTACTGTGTGTGAGGTTGCCAGGTCCAATCCTGCGCTGCCTGAGGTTGCTGGACAGAGACTTGAGGTGTCGGTACTTCTCTCCGAGCTTGTTGAAATGTCAGCTGTGGCATTTGTGTCTGCGCGCGTCGCTGCCCCGCGCTCTGCGGTCCGTTTCCCTGTATCGGTTGTCCCTGGAAATCATACTTAGATCGACACTGATTAGCATAATGACGCCCTTTCCAACATGTCGGACAAACTCCAGGACCAGGAGGTTGTTGTTTATTCCCCGCAGCCCGCGCAAGACAATTTCTCTTTAAATGGCCAGGCTTACCACAACCATAGCAATTCCCCACACCACGCATTGTTGCAAAAGCAGCAGCCATAGCTTCAAACTTATGGTCAACCGTACCGATTCGGTTACATGCTTCCACCATTTCCACCAGAGTGGGGTTTGGGTTGGGAAGAGACTTCAGTAGCCTTTTACAATCAGCATTAGCATTTTCAACAGCTAGTTTTGTTAGCAATATATCCCGAGCTTCCGCATTATCTACTTGACGTTCCAAAGCCTGTTTTAGCCTATCAATAAACTGCATGTAAGGTTCTCGAGACTCCTGAGTGATGTTAGTAAAAGCTTTTTGTGGCTTTTGTACACCAGGAACCTGGAAAAAAGCCTTTTTTGCCTCTTCTCTAATTGCCTCGAGAGCCGCACGGGGGCAGTGTTGAGCCCGTGTTACCGGATCAGCATGTGCCCCGGTGCCCGTAAGATGCTCTATTGTCAGTGCAGCTAATGCAGCATCATTATGATTGACATACGTGAGCAGGAGTGCTTGCAGTCCTCCTCTCCAATGCGACTCCCACAACGTATACTGAGTCGGGGTTAGTAACAATCGTGCTAAAGATTTCAAATCATGAGGAGTCATGATATAAGTATCAAACACAGAAGATAACAGGCTTATAAAATAGGGAGAAGAAATACCATGTTCCGTAACCGTGTGGCGCAGTTCTTTAACAACCGAAAAAGAAAGAGCCTCCCATCGTGCTCCCCCTGCTCGACCCTGAGAATACAAGACCGGAGCAACTATAGTTTTAGCCATGTCCAAATCCCCCTCCTTTAAGGCTTGTTTCTTTATTTTTGTCCACACATCACGTAGATCAGGAGGGTATAAATCAGGTTCTTTTTCACGGTCTATCGGTCCTGGGTCGAAAGGATCTTCTTCTGGCGGATACCCCACTGCATTGACACCCAGGGGTCTAGAGCACTGTGACTTAGAGGCTGATGAGGAAAGAGCTGTAGGAGCTTGCGATTCCTCCTCCTCTCCTTCCTCTGCTTTCATAGTCTCAAAAATAACTCTCCATGAAGAAAACAGACGGTGGGACTCAATATTGCCTTTTGTCGCAGAATCCCATAATTTCACCCCTGTGTCGTCCCAAAGTTCCCGCGTAAAAATTGTAGATGCAGTCACTGCGGGCATATTTACTTGCACCCACCTGAGCATTGCTTTAAGGTCTTGTCCAGAGATATTTTTCTTATGTTTATTAAGAAGACCTTTCATAAGCTCATAAACGTCTCCTTCTGGGGACGAAGCCTGATTCCCCATTACGGATTCCCCACAGCTCACCTCTCACCTCCGGAGGGATTTATGGCCGGCTCCTGCTTCCTTTCAGCAGATCATTCAAAGTTCTGTGGGATTCGCTGCATGTCGCTCAGATAGGCGATTCGAGAGCCCTTCACGTTAGATCCTTAAACGTATCACGTCGGGGTCACCAATTTGCGGCGAATGAAGAGACGGGACGCAGCTTGATGCAAGCAAATGTCGGTTTATTGTACAGGAGCACAACTTTATATACACTTTCAAAGGCTGCGCGTCTTAAACCAATTGGTTCCTGAGGCTAACCCTTGCATACTAGGCAATCCCTGATTGGCGGCTAATTAACAGCAAGGTGTTGCCTTTCCTTGGCGCCAACTTTGGCGCCATCCGTTTCCGCTCCCCTGTGCTCTGCAAACAGGCCTTATCATGTTAATTGCTGTCTAGACAAGCTCATCATGTTGATTGTTGTCTAGACAAGCCCGAGCACATTCCCCTCAGCTAACTTATTGCCACGCATGGTCCTAGTTTCCAGCCTGCTCCTGCAGTATTCTTCAGAAAATGTATGGACTGGTTGGTTGCATAAGGGCAGTTGTTATTTGGACAGAAAATTGTTAATGGTCAGGGATTTTCCACTAAAATATTTGCAAATATTCCTAGTCAAACATCAGTTTGGTTTCTTTTGGGGTTTTGAGCTTGCATTAGTCCATGTTCAGAACTTTAAAATTACCTTTGAATTTTTTAAACTTTTTGTATCACTGGAACAGAAAGAGCATCTAAATTAAAGCTTCAAGCTAACTTTATTTTTCAAGTATTTCTGGAATTATACTTCTGAACTGAGATTTTATAAGTTGGCTGTGTATTTTCCTGTGTTAAAACGCTGTTATTGAAAATGGTCAACCAGGCCTATGTCGCCCAAAATAAAAACGGGGGAATTGTGGATAACTGGCTAGCTGAAAAGGGTCACATAGACATAGTCCAGCTGGCTGGACAAAAATGCACATCGCTCTCAGCTTATCTGAAGTAAAGCAAAAGTTACACAATAACAGGAAGATTTCGGTGGGAAAAGAATGTTGCAGGTGGGAACAGAAAACTACAGAAGAGAAACTAGGGGCGGGCTTGGTATTTAGGCAACTAACCAATAATGAGCTTAACTTTTGTAATATGTATGAGCTAATTATAACAAGGCATAAAAGGTGACTGTAAGAGACAATAAACGAAGTCTGCTGATCACTCATATTGAGTGACTGTGTCTTCCCTCCGTCGCGACAGTACTGTCCACGACCGAGGCACTGCAATTGATTGTCCACACTCAAATCCTATAATAATGTTCTTGTTAATAATATAAATTCTGCTTGCTAATATAATATATTGAAACAACAACCATGCAGTAGCCCGTACTTCTAGGCTTTCAATCTATGATAAAAAATTTACAAAAACTAAGTTTGGCAAAATCTCAGAACCTAATCCTATAACTCCCTCTATCTCCAAAAGAGGCTTTCCCATAAAACGTTCAGCCCACCGTATCTGATTAAACCTTAATAGTTGATTGTAACACCCAGAACACATCCAATGACCCCATCTGTCCCTTAGTCTTACAACTCGCCAGCGATCCTGATCACAGAGTTCACAATGAATCTTGATCCACGGTCGACAGAATGGTCCATGTTCATAGCAACATAACTGTAGAAATCGAGATGCTGTCCAATCTGGTTCGTGACGGTGTCGTTGAAAGTCAATGTAAGGGAAGATAATATCTGCTAGCGGTGCCGTCAGTGCGTTGGGGATCTGGTCTGGTCCAAACGTATTACCTTTGTTAAGTGGTTTGATCCAGAGTGATAGTGTTCGTTCTAGGCGCTGTAAAAAGCAAAATCTATATTCTATGTCCTGATTTTGGGTATCTGACATTAATGCAAAACAGAAATCCTCACGCAGTTTTTATTTCATTCTGTAGGGTTGGTGTCGGTATCAGTTGTCTGCGGTAAAGGTTCACAGAAAGGTCTTACATTCTTCGCTGGGATCCATCTGGGTCCTTTTTCTGTGGAGACACAAGCATAACCTTTTCCCCATGTAACAAGAGGATATGGTCCCATAATTTTACCTGTTTCTGGATCTCGAACCAATACTGGGGCTTTAACCCGTGCCTCGAAGGAGGTATTTGCAGTAAAATGTCGAACTATCGGTGGGTTGTTATCTATTAAAGAACAATTTAAAAAATTAAAAACATACAATGCTTTCTGTAACCGTTCCTCCGGAATAGCCATTCCCATTCTCCCTTTTTGTTGTTGTAATAGACGTTTTAGAGACTGATGAGACCGTTCAATGAGAGGTTGACCGGTGGGGGAATGAGGAATGCCAGTAATATGAGTTATACCCCATAGGGCAAAAAAGGTTTTTATAGTTGTTGAAACATAAGCTGGACCATTATCTGTCTTTATCTTTGAGGGAATACCCAAAGTAGCAAAAGCACGCATTAGATGTCTACGAACATCTCGTGCCTTTTCTCCTGTGTGACAAGAGGCAAACAAGGCACCTGAAAATGTATCAATGGAAGTGTGGATATATTTAAAGTTACCAAATTCAGAATAATGTGTGACATCTGTTTGCCATAATTGTAGGCTTTGTAATCCTCTAGGGTTAACTCCGGCAGTAATTGATGGGAAAGAATGTTTTTGACAATCAGGACAGACAGCAATAATATTTGACGCTTGTTGAGAAGTAAGGTCAAACTGTCGTTTAAGAGCTCCAGCATTTTGATGGAAAAAAGAGTGACTTAGTTTAGCTTGTGCAATATGGTCTGGCAGTACTTGAACTGGTAACGTCAATAGATCAGCTCGTCGATTGCCTTCTGCAAGAAAATCAGGTAGTGAGGTGTGAGACCTAATATGCATAACAAAATAAGGCGCAGATTGAGAGTCCAAAAGGAAAATAAGTTCCTGTAACAGGGTAAAAAGTTGTGAATGTGAAACATTCCGCAGCACAGAAGCTTCAGCTCGTGTAACAATACCTGAAACGTAAGTGGAAAAGGTAACAAGGTTGAGTGGTACATTCCATTTTCGGAAAACGTGAACAACTGCATTCAGTTCTGTTTGAGGTGAACCGGAGACTGTCTCTATGTCCGAGTCCCATTGTCTCCGTTGATCATCCCACCATAGAAGAACAGATTTATGTGATTTGCCTGATCCATCTGTAAACACAGTAATTGCCTGTAAGGGTTGTTCGCTTCTTTTGGGTTTTAACATCAGACGAAAGTCAATGTTAAACAGTTTGTGTGAAGGAGGATGAGAAGTTATTTGACCTGTATAGTCGGCAAGTGCCGTAACAAAGGTGTCTGATTGCTGATAAAGCCATTCTAAGTATACCGTTGTTATTGGTAGACAAATACAGACAAAATCCTTCCCTGATAAGGTTAACAGGCGTGATCTAGCTTTAACAATCAGAGAGGCAAACATTTCATGTTGTGTCAAAATAGTTTTTGTAGACTGGTTAGGTAAAAAGATCCATTCAATAATTAACAAGGGGTCTGAGTTCTGAAGGTCCCATTGAAATATCAGGGCATGAGGCTGTCGTACAGGGTTTAAAATAATCAAGTAAAAAGGTAGTTCAGGGGCCCATCGGTGGGCCTGTTGAGAAGCGATAGCTGAGGCAACCTTTTGTAAAGATGTATCTGCTTCAGAGTTAAGATTACATGGAGAACAAAGATTAGTGTCCCCTTTTAGTAGGTCAAACAGAGGACCCAGGTCTGTATTAGAAATTCCCAATAGTGGTCGAACCCAATTTATTGTTCCCAGTAATTTTTGTGCATCATGCAGGTTTCTTACATTGGTATTGATCTGCAATGGTTGAGGAACAATAGTTTGTGCTCTTATTCGCCAGCCTAGATACTTCCAAGGGGGAAACTTTTGGACCTTTTCTGGTGCTATACAGAGACCTGCCGAATTCACGGCATCTGTGACAAGGGCTACAGCTTTCTCCATGACTTCGTGATGTTGTGCTGCCACTAAAAGGTCATCCATATAATGATACAATAACACAGTAGGCATAGCATTTCGGACAGGACTGAGTATTTTTGCAACATACCATTGACACATTGTAGGGCTATTTTTCATACCTTGTGGCAGTACAACCCACTGATATCTCTACAACGGAGCTTGCATGTTGATGCTTGGAATTGAAAAGGCAAATTTTGGGGCATCATCTGGATGCAACAGGATACTGAAAAAACAATCTTTAAGATCTATGACAGTTAGATGCCAATGTCGAGGGATCATAGTTGGGGACGGAAGCCCGGGTTGGAGGGCTCCCATATCTTCCATAGCATCATTAATTTTTCTGAGATCATGGAGCAAGCGCCACTTGCCAGTTTGTTTTTTAATAACAAAAACTGGTGAATTCCATGGGCTAGTAGAGGGTACAATGTGTCCTTTGGACAGTTGTTCTGAGACTAAGTTTTGAAGTGCGCGAAGTTTTTCCAAAGGAAGGGGCCATTGATCCACCCAAATAGGAACATCAGTTTTCCAGGTTATTTTAAGGTGTCGCGCACTTCAATGGCCCCATCTAAAAATGGGTTCGGATAGACATTCCCCATTGTGACAATACATCACGTCCCCACAAAACCATAGGGACAGGTAGCACAAAAGGTTTAACAGAAGCCACATGTCCCTCTGGTCCTTGAATTTGAATTAGTTCCAAACTCTGACGACTATTACCGGTCCCCCCTATCCCAGCCAGTGTCTGAGAGACATTAGTCAGTGGTCACTGCGGAGGCCATTTGGCTTGAGAAATTACTGTGACATCAGCTCCAGTGTCAATGATTCCATTTAGTGCTATTTGTTGGTCATTGTAAATAAGGGTACACTGATACATAGGTCGCTGTGGAGAAATGGATTGTACCCACAAAATATGAGGTAACCCTGTAGATCCAAAACCTCCTCTCCTCTGCGGAGGATGATCAGTGGTAAGAGAGCTTACCCCTGCCGGGATCAAAATCAATTGCGCTATTCTACTACCTTGAGGTATCGTACAAGGCGGAAATGGAGTCCATGCCATAATTTTGATTTCGCCCACACTGTCAGAGTCAATAACACCTGGTAAAACAAATAGACCAGACAATGTTGTGGAAGATCTACCAATTAATAGAGCTTGTGTATCAGGGGGTAATGGTCCTTTGACATTTGTTGATAATAAATGAACCGAGGAATCGAGCAACGTTACTGTGTGTGAGGTTGCCAGGTCCAATCCGGCGCTGCCTGAGGTTGCTGGACAGAGACTTGAGGTGTCGGTACTTCTCTCCGAGCTTGTTGAAATGTCAGCTGTGGCACTTGTGTCTGCACGCGTCGCTGCCCCGCGCTCCGCGGTCGGTTTCCCTGTATCGGTTGTCCCTGGAAATCATACTTAGATCAACATTGATTAGCTTAATGACGCCCTTTCCGACATTTCAGACAAACTCCAGGACCAGGAGGTTGTTGTTTATTCCCCGCAGCCTGCGCAAGACAATTTCTCTTTAGATGACCAGGCTTACCACAACCATAGCAATACCCCACACCATGCATCGTTGCAAAAGCACCAGCCATAGCTTCAAACTTGTGGTCAACCGTACCGATTTGGTTACATGCTTCCACCATTTCCACCAGAGTGGGGTTTGGGTTGGGAAGAGACTTCAGTAGCCTTTTACAATCAACATTAGCATTTTCAACAGCTAGTTTTGTTAGCAATATATCCCGAGTTTCCGCATTATCTACTTGACGTTCCAAAGCCTGTTTTAGTCTATCAATAAACTGCATATAAGGTTCTCGAGACTCCTGAGTGATGTTAGTAAAAGCTTTTTGTGGCTTTTGTACGTCAGGAACCTGGAAAAAAGCCTTTTTCGCCTCTTCTCTAATTGCCTCGAGAGCCGCACGGGGGCAGTTTTGAGCCTGTGTTATCGGATCAACATGTGCACCGGTGCCTGTAAGATGTTCTATTGTTAGTGCAGCTAATGCAGGATCATTATGATTAACATACGTGAGCAGGAGTGCTTGCAGTCCTCCTCTCCAATGCGACTCCCATAACGTGTACTGAGTCGGGGTTAGTAACAATTGTGCTAAAGATTTCAAATCATGAGGAGTCATGATATAAGTATCAAACACAGAAGATAACAGACTTATAAAATAGGGAGAAGAAATACCATGTTCCGTAACTGTGCGGCGCAGTTCTTCAACAACCGAAAAAGAAAGAGCCTCCCATCGTGCTCCCCCTGCCCGACCCTGAGAATACAAGACCGGAGCAACTATAGTTTTAGCCATTTCTAAATCCCCCTCCTTTAAGGCTTGTTTCTTTATTTTTGTCCACACATCACGTAGATCAGGAGGGTATAAATCAGGTTCTTTTTCAGGGTCTATCGGTCCTGGGTCAAAGGGATCTTCTTCTGGCGGATACTCCACTGCATTGACACCCAGGGGTCTAGAGCACTGTGACTTAGAGGCTGATAAGGAAAGAGCTATAGGAGCTTGCGATTCCTCCTCCTCTCCTTCCTCTGGCTTTTATTCCTGTGCTTTCATAGTCTCAAAAATAACTCTCCATGAAGAGAGCAGACGGTGGGACTCAGTATTGCCTTTTGTCACAGAATCCCACAATTTCACCCCTGTGTCGTCCCAAAGTTCCCACGTAAAAATTGTAGATGCAGTCACTGCGGGCATATTTACTTGCACCCATTTGAGCACTGCTTTAAGGTCTTGCCCAGAAATACTTTTCTTATGTTTATTAAGAAGACCTTTCATAAGCTCATAAACGTCTCCTTCTGGGGGCGAAGCCTGATTCCCCATTACGGATTTCCCACAGCTCACCTCTCAACTCCGGAGGGATTTCTGGCCGGCCGGCTCCTGCTTCTTCTCAGCAGATCATTCAAAGTTCTGTGGGATTTGCTGCAAGTCGCTCAGATAGGCGATTCGAGAGCCCTTCACGTCAGATCCTTAAACGGATCACGTCGGGGTCACCAATTTGCGGCGAATGAAGAGACGGGACGCAGCTTGATGCAAGCAAATGTCAATTTATTGTACAGAAGCACGAGTTTATATACACTTTCAGAAGCTGCGCGTTTTAAACTAATTGGTTCTTGAAGCTAAGCATTGCATACTAGGCAATCCCTGATTGGTGGTTAACTACCAGCAATTAACCGCAAGGTGTTACCTTTCCTTGGTGCCAGGCGGCATCCGTCTCCCACTCCCCTGTGCTCTGTAAACATGTCTCATCATGTTAATTGTTGTCTAGACAAGCTCGAGCACATTCCCCTCAGCTAACTGATTGCCACACATGGTCCTAGTTTCCAGCCCGCTCCTGCACTGCTCCAGTCCTTCTCACGGGAGAGGATCCGCCACAAACTTCTCTAATGTGAGTCCTTCCCACAGGCTGCAGTTCTTCACGAACTGCTCCAGCATGGGGCCTTTCCATGGGGTGCAGTCCTTCAGGAACAGACTACTCCAGCATGGGTCCCCCCACGGGGTCACAAGTCCTGCCAGCAAACCTGCTCCAACATGGGCTCCTCTCTCTCCACAGGTCCTGTAGGAGCCTGCTCAAGTGTGGGCTTCCCACAGGATCACAAATCTCCTTCGGGTGCATTCACCTGCTCAAACATGGGGTCCTCCGTGGGCTGCAGGTAGGTGTCTGCTCCACCAGGGGCCTACATGGGCTGCAGGGGGACAGCCTACCTCAACATGGTCTTCACCCTGGGCTACAGGGGAATCTGTTCCAGCACCTGTAACGCTACCTCCTCCTACTTCACTGATCTTGGTGTTTCCAGAGTTATTGCTCTCCCATAGTCTCACTCCTCTCTCCCATCTGCTGTTGTACAGCAGGGTTTTTCCCCCCTTCTTAAATATGTTATCACAGAGGCACTAACAGAGCTGCTGATTGGCTCAGCTTTGGCCAACAGCAGGTCCATCTTGGAGCCAGCTGGCATTGTCTCTGTCAGACATAGCAGAAGCTTCTAGCAGCTTCTCACAGAAGCCACCCCTGTACCCCCCCTACTACCAAAACTTTGCCACACAAACCCAATACACTGTTTGATTAAGAAATCCCACACTGTAGAGGAATTACAGAGGAATGAAGGTAGGTTAATCAACATTGATAATAATACAGCTGTAGGCTGGCTTCAGGGGTGGTGGGTTGGCTGACGTGGATAATGTGCAGCTGTGGCTGGTTCCTGCTAAGTAGTTAAATAGCTCTAAGGGGTATAGAGGAGGAGCACTAGGTGAAGAGAGACCTGGGAGAAGTAGGGGGTGGGGGTGCCGGTGCCCTGGATGTAGGCAAGGGCTCTCTCCCCCAGGAGAAGAAGGGGAACTGGATTGGGAGAGGGGCCTGGAGAAGGAAGACTCTACAGCAGAGGCAAGAAGCAGGGTGGACTGGCCTGAAGAGGTTGAAGAAACAGATGAGCTTTTGAAACCTTGTGGGGGCTTGGTGGCTGTGCTGGGGCAAGGTGCAGGAACTACTTTATGAAGTTAACTTGGTATGGAATGGTAAAAGCCTTGTTGCAGCTGGCTAGTCTTGAGAGTACTGTGACACCTTGCTGCTTTGAGGTTTTTAGTGTTAGATATTCTGTTTGCCTTGGTTCTGTGTAGCTTTGATCATATTTTTTTCAGAAAGTTACTTTTGATTCTCACTGAAGTTCTTATGAATCCAGACTATTTTAGCAATATATTTGTATAACTTCAGAGAAGTAAGAATGTGAGATAATGAAGTTGTGCATTAGAAAAAGACTTTAATGTGGGCTGTTAGAATTCAACATATACTGGGGTTTTGCTTCTGATTTCTTAACTCCTTTTTAAGTTGTAGACTGAATTTTTTTGTTTACTCAAATATTTTTACTAATTCTCAGTTTTCAACATTCTGAAACACCTTTATCTAATTGGAAAAATTGTTTTTGTGTCCCTTGCTGAAATTGGCCAGCGCAGCTGCTAAGTTAATTGTGCAGGACCATGCAAATTAAGTGCATGACCTTCTCACTACCTGTGTTCTGTCATGCCCCTTCAAGTGCTAGGCTTCCTGCAGAGTCATCTAAGAAAAGTCTTCGTATTTATTGTGAAATTTGGTGCGTGGAGATTTGATCTGGTAAGATGTTGAGTACCAAATGATAAAGGATAACTGCTCTCAACAGTATCATCACTAGCTTGTAAGATCAGTCTTCAACCAGGGAAGATCTCAGATCT
This sequence comes from Falco rusticolus, assembly GCF_015220075.1. Lineage (NCBI taxonomy): Eukaryota > Metazoa > Chordata > Aves > Falconiformes > Falconidae > Falco > Falco rusticolus. Next base: position 19,976,557 of record NC_051209.1, on the reverse strand, counting down.
GTCAGGCTTACGCAGGGAAAATTCCAACCAAATCCAAATTGATAAGGTGTGTAAAAAATCTGTTCCAGTTTTTCTAGTTGCTTTATAATTCTGTTTATAGATAATGGTTTCAAATAATTATTATTGGATTAATGTTTCATCTGAATTAAGCATTCCTTAATCAGAAATCCTTCCAGTACCATGAATTAAATGTTTAAATTCCTGTTTTAAAAGTAAACATATACTGAAGTGCTGGCTATTATTGAATACTATTTCCTCTTTGCTGGATACATTTGCAGATCTACATTTCAATTTTCTACATAATTTTTACCTTTAAGAGAAATAATACACTCAGTTATTTGTACATGAACAATTATTTACTGTAGTTCTTTTCTCTAATGTTCTATTTTTTACTTTGCTGTTCTTATGTTTCATATGAATACTTTCTGCATTAACATTTCCTGTCAGCAGATTTGGCATAAGAATTCAAATACTGTCATATTATATTAAACAATGTGCTCAAAGTTGTTGAAGAAACTGCCTTCCCCTTGCAGAAGAAAACAAGTTTGCATTTATTGGCGAGCAAAGAAAAGCTGACACACCTTGTATCTCTGTCTATCATGGCGATACAGATCATTGCAAATGTACTGTTGGTAATCTTGTCAGTGTGGGAAATGGTTAAGTGGCAAAATATTAATAAGCACTTTGTTTATATAGCGGCCTCCAATTATTTCCACAAGTTCTGGAGATGTTGTTGTGGTGAAGCAGAATTATCCACCCTTATGTATTTACACACACCCCCCTCAAAACTCCACCACAATAGAGATTAAGGTACTTTGGGATAGTATGAGAACTGCAACCATAGCCCTGTACATATGCTGAGCAATGTAAGGCTGTGTGCTGAGGGACCAGTCCTTTCATGCAGGTTGAAGAACATCAGGGCCCCAAAGTCATGGGCATTCCAAAGTCTGGGCATTTAATTTAGCTGCAGACCTACCAAAGTAATGTGTGCACAGCCTTGCTATTCATTCCACATCATTCAAGATGTGGAAATTAGTATGTTTGTACAGCTGATAATACAGGATACTAGGCACCCTTGCTCACGAAGCTGAAATAGGCCTTTCAAAAAAAAAAAAAAGGGGGGGGGGAGGAAGTAATACCACTTCACAAAGTCAAGTGGAGACTACAGCAGAATTCAAGAGAAAAAAAAAAAAATGAGGGGGGAAAAAAAAACCCAAAGTCTTATTTTTTTTTAATGCTTCCTGGACAGATTTTATCAATGGATGGTTTTAAGTTTTTTTCTATATATATGAATTTAAAGATTAAATCTATTTTTTTTGACACATTAAAGGTTTTTTCTCACATGCTTTCTACTTTTTTTTTTTAACTTAAGTACTTATAGAGATTTGATCTGTGAAATATCTGGCGGAGCTGTGTGAGATACTTCTACTGACATTATACCACAATTTCTTTTTCACTTGGGAGACTTTTATGTGGAGGCATTTGGATATTTTTTTTTAAAAAGAGGGGAAAAAAATACTCCTGGGCATGAGAATGACCTGTTCAAAGCACTCCTAGAAGCATTTGATACATCCAAAATCCCAAATATTACCTTATTCTGAGCAGCCTGGTAATGATCTATGTGGACTGCTTTCCTTCCAGTTTAGAACTGTAGCAGTCACATTGCTTGACTACGAGAGGAAAAAAAAATAAATTATGAGAACGTATGGATCTTTTCGGTAATTGTTAATGCAATACAGTTCTCATCCAAACCTTGGTGAGTATAACCGAATGTTTTCCCTTTAGTTCCAAGAGTCCTTAGACCAAAGTGTTTTGTCATCTTTGTTGAGGAAATGCAAATACGTTGTTCCTTACTGCATGTCATTTTACTGTCTCTTCACATCTACTGTTTTTCTCATTTTGAAACATGGAAAACCAGAAATTTACATTACAGATAAGTTATCCAGATCACACAAGTGCTTTATGGAATACCCTTTGGAAGTAGCCAGGATGCTATTGGCCTTCTTGGCCACCTGGGCACACTGCTGGCTCATGTTCAGCTGGCTGTTGACCAGCACCCCCAGGTCCTTTTCCACCAGGCAGCTTTCCAGCCACTCTTCCACTAGCCTGTAGCATCGCATGGGGTTGTTGTGACCCAAGTGCAGGACCCGGCACTTAAGCCTTGTTGAACCTCATACAACTGGACTCAGTCCGGCCTGTCCAGATCCCTCTGCATAGCCTTCCTACCCTCAAGCAGATTCACACTCCCACCCAACTTGGTGTCATCTGCAAAGTTACTGAGGGTGCACTCGATCCTCTTGTCCAGATTGTTGATAAAGATATTAAACAGGACTGGCCCTGATACTGAGCCCCGGGGAACACCACTAGCGACCGGCTGCCAGCTGGATGTAACTCCATTTACTACCACTCTTTGGGCCTGGACACCCGGCCAGCTTTGAACTCAGTGCAGAATATACCTGTCCAAGCCATGAGCAGCCAGTTTCTCCAGGAGAATGCTCTGGGAGACGGCGTCAAAGACTTTACTAAGGCCCAAGAAGACAACATCCACAGCCTTTCCCTCATCCACTAGGTGCGTCACCTTGTCATAGAAGATCAGGTTAGTCAAGCAGGACCTGCCTTTCATAACCCCATGCTGGATGGGCCTGATCCCCGAGTTGTTCTGCATGTTGCTCTGCAGTTGTTCTGATGGCGCTCAGGATGATCGGCTCCGTAACCTTCCCTGGCAGTAGTTCTTCCTTGGCCTGTAGTTCTCTGGATCCTCCTTCTGGCCCTTCTTGTACATGGGCATCACATTGGCTAACCTCCATTCTTCTGGGACCTCCCCAGTTTGCCAGGACTGTTGATAAGTGCTGTAGAGTCATTTGACGAGCTCCTCTGCCAGGTCCCTCAGTATCCTGGGGTGGATTCCATCCAGCCCCATACACTTGTGCATGTCTAAGTGGAGCAGCAGATCACTAACCATTGCCTCCTGCACTGTGGGGACTTTATTCTGCTCCTCCTTGTCCCTGTCTTCCAGCTCAGGATGCTGAGTACCCTGAGGGCAACTGGTCTAGTTCTTGAAGACTGAAGCAAAGAAAGCATTAAGTACCTCAGCCTTTTCATCACCCTTTGTGGCAATGTTCCCCGCCAAATTCAATAAAGGATAGAGATTATCCTTGGCCCTCCTTTTGTTTCTAACGTATTTGTAAAAACATTATTTATTATATTTTACAGCAGTGGCCACCCTGAGTTCTAGCCTGGCTTTCACCTCTCTAATTGTCACACTGTATAACCTTGTGACATCCTTGTAGTCCTCCTGAGTTGCCTGCCCCTTCTTCCAAAGGTGGTAAACTCTCATTTTTTTCGCTGAGTTCCAGCTAAAGCTCTCTGTTCATCCAGGCTGGTCTTCTTCCCCACCGGCTCATCTTTTGGCACATGGGGACGGCCTGGTCCTGCACCTTTATGACTCCCTTCTTGAAGAATGTCCAGTCTTCCTGGACCCTTTGGCCCTTCAGGACTGCCTCCCAAGGGACTCTGTCAACCAGACTCCTAAACAGGCCAAAGTCGGCCTTCCAGAAGTCCAAGGTAGCGGTCCTGCTGACCCCCCTCCTTACTTCTCCAAGAATCAAAAACTCAGTCATCTCGTGATCTCTGTGCCCAAGACGTCCTCCAACTATCACATCACCCACCAGTCCTTCCCTGTTTGTAAACAGCAAGTTCAGCAGGGCATCTCCCCTAGTTGACACACTCACTAACTGTGTCAGGAAATTCTCTTCCACACACTCCAGGAACCTCCTAGACTGTTTCCTCTCTGCTGTGTTTTATTTCCAGCAGACTCTGGCAATTATTGTTCGACATAGTGGACATGGAGTGCTGGCTGGATTGTCTTTGGCAAGCATCCTTAAACAAGGTTCACAAAAGATGTGGTGGCATGGATAGCACACGTAAGGATTGAAATAAACATCCAGACACACTGCACAGAGATAGCTTGCTTTATCTCCTCTGAGTTCATGCTCATCATCTGTATGCAGGTTGTCATTTGCAGTCTGCAAGAAGAAGAAAAAGAAAACATCTCTTCACAGCTCAGCTCATAACTATTTTGGATAAAACAATTGACAGGAAGGTGACTTTAAATAATGCTTAAGAAATCAGTGCACACTGGTGATATCCTTATTTTTTAATACAGGTTACTTTTAATGAGATGCTGAAACACACTGATAAGACAGGAATGTCACAGCAAACATTCTGTGGGAAAGGAGAGCAAAAATCACATGAGACAGTAAAAGAAGGAAATAAACTAAAAAGGTTCACTAAAAATGTACTATGGTCAAATTTCTTCTTTAAAAACACATTTTAACAATTTATTTGTAACTTTATTACCAAAATAACCAGTTATTTTCCCAAGAAAGGCAAACCAAACCAAAAATCCCTAAAAATAACCTGTGGATTGTTCTGCCTTTGAAAGGTAATTTGTGAAGGGCATGTTTCAGCAAGAATAATGATGCACAGTTTGAAACAAGCCACAACTTTATTACGGTAATGCAGAATCTAAACCTTAATGTAGAGAGTCTAGGAACACTTAACATTTTTGGCAAGTGCTTGTTTTTGCCAGCATGTATGCTCTGAATTTCCATGTGTTGATATATTTGTAGGGAGATATAGTTGGACTTTCCATATGGTGTACATGCCTAATGAGCTTAAGAACTTGTGTATATTGCCAGGTTCCTGCTTTGCACTTGTAAGATGACTAAACCTTTCCATGTAATCTGAAGATTTTATACTAATGGCAGGCAGGGGTTTTGGCTTAAGGCAAAAAATATTTTTTTTCATCTCTATGGGAGCCACACGAGACACTGACTTTGCTCTAGCTCCTCTAGCCATACTGTTTCACAGCTAACCAAGAAAGAGCCAAGACAGAGGAGGGTGTCATACACTGCTGAGTACAAATGTAAGCTCTTGTACAACCCTGAGCGTCAATACCGTACCTTAGCATGTATTACTTCAGCTTGAATTTCTCCATACCAGATTTGAGATGGGTACAGAAAACTTCAGTGTGTACTGAAATTTACTGCAGAGGCAACTAGGCTGTACTGACATGCAGCTAGTGTAGGTCTGGCTGGGACTATTACTTCTACCTCCATGCTGTAGGGAAGAGTGTTAGAGCAGCACTGGATTGCAACTAATCAGTAATACTGTTTAAGCCAGACTGTCTCTACACTTCACAGTCAATTAACACCAAGAACAATTTGACTTACTATTAAAGACTGAGGGAAAGAAAGCATTACCTCAGCCTTTTCCTCAGCCTTTGTCACTATGTTTATCCCCACATCCAATAAAGGATGGAGATTCTCTTTAGCCCTCCTTTTGTTGCTAATGTATTTATAGAAACATAGATTAAGTTCTAGTTGGACTTTGGCCCTTCTAATTTTCTCCCTGCATAACCTCACGACATCTTTGTAGTCCTCCTGACTTGCTTGCCCCTTCTTCCAAAGGTCATAGAGTCTCCTTTTTTCCTGAGTTCCAGCCAAAGCTCTCTGTTCAGCCAGGCTGGTCTTCTTCCCCAATAGCTCGTCTTTTGGCACATGGGAACGAACTGCTCCTGCACCTTTACGATTTCCTTCTTGAAGACTGTCCAGCCTTCCTGGACTCCTTTGTCTTTCAGCACTGCCTCCTAAGTGACAAGTGACTCTGTCAACCAGGTTCCTAAACAGGCCAAAGTCTGCCCTCTGGGAGTCCAAGGTAGCAGTTCTGCTAACTCCCCTCCTTACTTCTCCAAGAACTGAAAATTCTATCATTTTGTGATCTCTGTGCCCAAGATGGTCTCCAACTATCACATCACCCACAAGTCCTTCTCTTTTCACAAACAACAGGTCCAGCGAGGTGCCCTCCCTAGTTGGCACACTCACCAACTGTGTCAGGAAGTTCTCTTCCACACACTCCAGGAACCTCCTAGACTGTTGCTTCTCCGCTGTGTTGTATATCCAGCAGACATTTGGTAGGTTGAAGTCTGCCATGAGAACAAGGGCTAGTGATCATGAGACTTCTCCCAGCTGCTTGTAGAATGTTTCATCTGCCTCTTCATCCTGGTTGGGTGGTCTATAACAGACTCCTACCAGGATATCTGCCTTGTTGACCCTCCCCCTGATCCTTACCCATAAACACTCGACCCTATCATCACTATCATCAAGGTCTAGACAGTCAAAACATCCCCTAACATACAGGGCTACCCCACCGTCTCTCCTTCCTTGCCTATGCTTTCTGAAGAGTTTATAGCCATCCATTGAAGCACTCCAGTTGTGTGTCATCCCACCATGTTTCCATGATGGTAACTCTGTCATAGTTTTTTCTGCTGTGCAATGGCTTCCAGCAGCTACTGTTTGTTGCCCATGCTGTGTACATTGGTGTAGATGTACTTTAGTTGGGCTATTGTGATCCTGCCACCTTTTGGGGGGAAGAAGCCCTAATTCCTACGTGACCATTCTCAGGCACTTCCATGGTTTCTAACACATCAACAACCCTTGCATCTTTGCTGTCACATGGATCTCCATCCCCTACTTCCACTGAGATGGCTAGGGTGCTGCACACATTAGTACAGGGACATTTCAAATCTGCTCCAGTGTACTCAGCACATCATGGAGCAGACCGAAGTACCTCGCTGTTGGGGTCTGCAGCGGGTCTGCAGACAAGTTAGTTGACTTCAAAGACTTAGCCGTGTACCTTTAAGATGGCCACAAATTGTCAGGTATGTAAACAGAATGTGAAGAATAGGAACTTAGAACCGCAGCATACGGGCACCTACAGCAACAGCAAATAGCAAGCAAGAAGAAGGACACAAAAACCTATCAGGGTCTAACGCCTGCACTAAGATATATAAATAGTTTGTATAAACAATAAAGGCCATTTTGTCCAAACCCAGCCACGCAGACATAGTGTTTCTTTTAAGTCCACCTCGACTTGCGTCACCACACCTCACTAGCATGCTGTCCCTCAAACACTGGCATGTTGCCCCCAAACTTATCTCTAGCAATCCTTGTTTTATCCCTTTCCCCCTTCAAAAACAGTAATTTAATTTTATTTCTCCAATGTTTATTCTTTACCTCAGCTGATCTTCACCCTTCTAGTTGGCTGTTCTCTTCAACTGAATAATTTCTGAAAATAAAATGTATGCCCTTGATGCAGGGATTATTGAGTTTACTGTAAAGTATCTAACACTTCTGAAGTTTTGTGAAGCAAAGATACTAGGATACTCTACCTCCTAAAGCTTTCATTAAATCACTTCAAATCACTTTGACAGAAAAGCTACACAGCTAAAGAAAATGTTGCTTACGAACCAAATGGTTTAGTACAAATTTAGCAATATTCAAAGCAAATGGTATTGCAGTTTTTATGGGGAGCTCCTAGAGTTCTTAGGGTCTTAGCCACCATAACCGTGGTGTGACTGCACAGTGTACACAGGTATGTTTCTACATTTCACTTCATTTCTATCCTTCCAGAATGTGATTCCCTTTCTTCCAATTTCTGACTAGCATATGCAAGCTTGCGTACCTCAAGAACTGATACAGTTTGTAGGCTGAAATCATCTGTGATGATGGCTTCTCCTGGTTTCGTCTGGGATCGAGTTAATTTTCTTTTCAGTAGCTGGTACAGTGCTGTGTTTTAGTATGAGAATAATGTTGATAATACACTGATGGTTTTAGTCGTTGCTAGATAACGTTTATACTCAGTCAAGGACTTTTCAGTTTCTCAGGCCCTGCCAGCAAGAGGGCTGGAGGGGCACAAGAAATTGGGAGGGGGACACTGCCAAGACAGGTGACCTGAACTAGCCAAAGGGATATTCCATACCATAGAACATCATGCTGAGTATATAAACTGGGGGGAGTTGGCCAGAGTGGGACGATTGCTACTTAGGGACTGGCTAGGCATTGGTCTGCGGGTGGTGAGCAATTGTATTGTGCATCACTTGTTTGTTTGGTTTTTTTCCATTTGGATTTTATTTCTCTCTCCCTGTCTCTCCTTTTCATTACAATTGTTGTTATTATTATTAGTAGCAGGTTTATTTTATTTCAATTATTAAGTTGCTCTTATCTCAACCCATGAGGTTTTTTTCCTGATTCTCTTCCCCATCCCACTGCAGGGGGAGGAGTGAGTGAGCAGCTATGTGATACTTAGTTGCTGGCTGGGGTTAAAATACAACATGGTCATTGTTTAGATAAAGAACAGCCTTTCCCAAAACAACACTATTGAAAAAAAAATTATGAAATAATTTTTATAGGCTTTGGAAGGAATGTCTAATGTAGTATGAGGAATCTAAGATTAGCCAAAGCCTTCTTATGGAGAGAATGAATCAAGCACAAGAATTAGCCTTAATGTACTGGCAAACTATACTTTCACTTGTGCAATTGGTATCCACATATTTGGCATCATTAAAATATGCCTGTACCCTTTAGATACTGGAAGGTTTCCCTGGAGCCTTCTCTTCTCCAGGCTGAACAACCCCAACTGTCTCAGCCTGTCTTCATAGGGGAGGTGCTCCAGCCCTCTGATCATCTTTGCGGCCCTCCTCTAGACCCACTCTAACAGGTCCATGTCCTTCATATGTTGGGGGCTCCAGAGCTGGATGCAGTACTCCAGGTAGGGTGTCACCAGAGTGGAGTAGAGGGGGAGAATCACCTCCCTCGATTTGCTGGGCACGCTTCTTTTCATGCAGCCCAGGACGGAACTGGCTTTCTGGGCTGCAAGTGCACATTGCTGGGCCATGTTGAGTTTGTCCACCAGCACCTCCAAGTATTTCTCCTCAGGGGTGCTCTCAATCCGTTTTCCACCCAGAGAGCAAAAATCTGTCTTTCCTAGAACCAACTGAGGACTAAGTTTGATCTCAGGGTGCATCTTCAGACTACAGTTATCCAATATTATTAGCACTCAGGTCACCCAGGCACAAATACTCGGATGCTCCTATTCATTGTTCTTGCATTGCTGGGTGGAAATGAACATGTACCCCACAGAATTAGATACGTTAGTTTCTTAGGAAATAGTGGAATCACCAGATACATAGTTTGCATTGTGCTTCTGCTATTTGTTACCATGCCCATTTTTTCACCCAAGAATATGCTCAGTGCCTTGTGGAAAGAGGGTTGTACATAATGAGATGGGCAGGCTGTTCTTAGTGCCTAAGAGGTGCTCTGTAAAATGATTGCTGTCAAGCACTTAATTCCACAAGCTGTCCAACATACAGCTGGAACTGGGGTCTCAGATTTGCCGATTCAGAATTAAACAAAAAAATACTTGTATTAATATCTCTTACAAATTTCCCCATGTAAATGGTACTGCATAGTTACTGAATCAAATAAGATCAAATCAAATCAAATCCTAATCAAATAAGAATTCAATACATGTTATTTTCCAAGGTACTGGTCCTCCCAACCCCTGAATATTTTAAGATTTCATATATTACATAGGAGAGAATTTACTTTAAGAGTTCTTCATTTTCTGAAAAATGTTTCAGATTCTGCTGTTGAAAAAGAAGTCCTTCTCAAAAAAATCCCAAAGACATTAATTTCTACAGCAGTATAAAAACGCTGTATAGAGGCGAAATGCAAATTCCTTGACTATACTGCAAAGCAATGTATCAATGGACATGCTAGGTTAGAATAATTAATGATTTAAGTATGGATTATTAAATACATTAAATATGTAAGGCTACAAAACTCCAAAGCAGATACAAAAGTCCATCTTAAAAATTTATGAAGATAAAAGATGGATCAGTTTTTATATTCATATTATAGAGTCAGAGTATCAATACACTGTGATTATGCATTAGCCCTCAACTTAATTCCATTCACAGCAAATCAGTTCTGGATAATGTCTTATGCGTTTCTACTGAGAATAATTACATTCTTATAGCCATCACAAGAAACATCCATCAACTGAAGATGATTTGCTGATAGGTGTCGCGACGGAGGGAAGACACAGTCACTCAATATGAGTGATCAGCAGACTTCGTTTATTGTCTCTTACAGTCACCTTTTATGCCTTGTTATAATTAGCTCATACATATTACAAAAGTTAAGCTCATTATTGGTTAGTTGCCTAAATACCAAGCCCGCCCCTAGTTTCTCTTCTGTAGTTATCTGTTCCCACCTGCAACATTCTTTTCCCACCGCAATCTTCCTGATATTGTGTAACAAGAACAGCCAAGGACAGTGTATTTTTGCTTTACTTCAGATAAGCTGAGAGCGATGTGCATTTTTGTCCAGCCAGCTGGACTATGTCTATGTGACCCTTTTCAGCTAGCCAGTTATCCACAATTCCCCCGTTTTTATTTTGGGCGACACAGGCTTGGTTGACCATTTTCAATAACAGCGTTTTAACACAGGAAAATACACAGCCAACTTATAAAATCTCAGTTCAGAAGTATAATTCCAGAAATACTTGAAAAATAAAGTTAGCTTGAAGCTTTAATTTAGATGCTCTTTCTGTTCCAGTGATACAAAAAGTTTAAAAACATTCAAAGGTAATTTTAAAGTTCTGAACATGGACTAATGCAAGCTCAAAACCCAAAAAGAAACCAAAATGATGTTTGACTAGGAATATTTGCAAATATTTTAGTGGAAAATCCCTGACCATTAACAATTTTCTGTCCAAATAACAACTGCCCTTATGCAACCAACCAGTCCATACATTTTCTGAAGAATACCTCATTGATATCAAAGAATTAACAAAGGGGAAAAATTAGTTCTAAGCTATATACATTCATAAGTGGATTTTTCAATAGTTACATACAGATTTACACACTAAGCCATAATGGCTTGTAGGTGATACACACAAGAAGAGTACGTTGCTTATCTGTCTGAATGTCTATGCTAAATTTGACAACCGTGCCACAAGCCAAGCCTACATGGGTGCTGTATGTTATGCACGTTCCTTAACAAACAGAAGTATAATAGACAAATTCCCAAGATCTAGTCCCCAACCTAATTATATTATTTTGCTGACAAGTGCACAGGGAAAAGATTAGGTAGAGAAACTTAGGACAGATAAACATATACTCTGAATCTCCATCTAACCAGATCACTGGTTTTGTTGAGATTCAAAATGTTGAACAAAATCTGTTAGAAACGAGAAAAATGTGTCTTTGTAGTTGAAGGCAATGAAATAGTGTTACAGATAAAGTGAAACAGAGAATTCATATAACATGCTGCTAGAGATCAAATTCAGTAAGATCTTTCACTGCTATTGCCCAAGACAGATTTTACAGAAATTCAGTCTAGAGAGCAAGTGGAGAACAACTGGGAGCCTATCTCAGCAGTCTGGCTGAGCAATCACTTCCTATCTCAGCTCTCCATTAAAAAATGAGACTATATCTTACTAATAGTGAATCAATTTAAACCCAGGATATTATCATCAGATTTTGTCCCCAATGTGATGGGTCACATATTGTACTTTTCAGCATACCTCTCTAAAATTCAGTACTGCTCATACATTTGTATAAAAATAGTTTCAGTGCATTAGTCAATGCTACATTTATACTTAAACTAAAGGGAACTGGGATACTTTTAGAACAAAAGAAATCCAAAAGGCAGACATCCACACAGTGGTTAATATAATTCTAAATATGGATATATTACACAGATTAACATATTTCAATCCAGAAAGATTCATCTAGTAGCAGTTCTGATGCATTATTTATATCCTCCTAAAACAGTTTACTGTTAGAAACCAGATTGGTCTGTTGTGCTGTGTTGCAGAGGGAAACAACATATTGCCACAGCGACTACAAAATAGTGTTCTGCTTTTCAGTTTAGTAGTTCACTGTACAAAAGATTTGATCATCCAGAAGAAATCTGTTTCTGTTCAGTGTTTTTTCTAATGCATAAAACCAATACTGAGTTTGATAGTATACCAAAATCAGTATTCCTCTTTACTGTAAGATAATTAACAATCTCATTTCAGTCTGGATTTTGGACCCACCTCAAGGGGAGTACTACTTAATAGTACAAGCTGTGTCATTATGCAGCCAAGAGGAACTACTACGCCTGCCTGTACCTAATCTTCAAATAATCTCTTCATATATCTTTTCATACAACCTTGCCTCTTTTGTAGCAAGTGGGATTGAGCACCAAACCCACTTAACACTTGGAAAAAATGCAAATAATAAAAACCATATACAATTGTCCATATGCAATGCTACATTTTTCTCCTGCCTATTCCAGAATCCTGCTTTTCCAATGTTGTCAATAAAACAAGTAGTTCTATAAACCATAGAAAAATCTGTCAACTCTGCTGCTAACAGGGAAAAATATAATTAATAGTATCTGCTTCTATAAAGTGCAAGACTGAGTCTCAGGTATGAGCAATTAAGTATATTTGGCATGCATCAGATTTGAGGAATATAATCTGACTCAAGAACAGTAGATCCTACCTAGGACATGCTGCTTCTGGATGTGCCAGTGCTGGCAGGTCTGCTACCATGGGGCTTAGTTTCTACAGATTTTTGTTTTATGAGTGGTATTTTTAAATTTTGCTAAGTTCATGTACAGCAATCCCCACATTAGAGCACTTACAGGGTCTCCTGTTTACCTACCTTCTTAAAATTTTCCTAAAAGTGAGAAGTTATCTGAAGATAACTTCTTCAGATAACTTCTGAACAGATTAAGATTTCAGAGTTGCACTGTAATTCTAGCTTTCCTCTTCCTGATACATACTAAGTTTAATCTGCAAATGGAAACTGAGATATTCTAAATTAGTTCTATTTGCATCTTCTAATTTTACTTTTAAAAAAAGACCATGGAATTGGTTTTTCTTACCCTAATTTTCATAGACATTACTTCATTTTCTATACAACTCTTACCAAACCATGAATTAAAATTTTTGCATTTTGGAAGACTTAAAAATAAATTAGGGGATCATCTTTCTTCAAAAGTTGCTTCCTGTCACTCTCTCTTGGCTAAGATTACATTTTCGTTCTTAAGCTGGTAGCTAATTATATGCAATTTGCTTTATAATCTGTATTAGCAGTGCACTTCAGCAAAAAGTCCAAATCACAATCCAAACTCAAAATGGCTTTGAAAATCTATTGAATAAAATATAAATGAAAAAGATAATGCTATTAAAACTTGGGAGAAGCATCAGATTATTTTTCACTTAACTATCCATCATATTTGACAAGTCATGTCAGCCTGGTTAAGTTCCCACTGACTGGAAAAGGGGAAACATAACCCCCTATTTCTAAAAAGGGAAATAAAGAAGATCCAGGAAACTACAGGCTGGTCAGTCTCACCTTGGTGCCTGGAAAGATCATGGAGAAGATCCTCCTGGAAACTATGCTAAGGCACATGGAAAATAAGGAGGTGATTGGTGACAGCCAACATGGCTTCACTAAGGGCAAGTCGTGCCTGACAAATTTGGTGGCCTTTTATGATGGGGTTAAAGTGTTAATGGATGAGGGAAGAGCAACTGACGTCATCTACCTGGACTTGTACAAAGCTTTTGACACTGTCCCGCATTACAACCTTGTCTTTAAACTGGAGAGGCATGGATTTGACAGATGGATCACTTGGTGGATAAGGAATTGGCTGGAATAGTTGCACTTAAAGAGCTGTGATCAACAGCGCAATGTCCAAGTGAAGACTGGTAACAAGTGGCATTCCTCATAAGTCCATACTGTGACTGGTGCTGTTTAACATCTTTGTCAGCAACATGGACAGTGGGATCGAGTGCACCCTCAGCAAGTCTGCTGATGACACCAAGTTGAGTGGTGTGGTAATGTCCTGGTTTTGGCTGGGATAAACTTAATTTTCTTCTTAGTAGCTGGTGCAGTGCTGTGTTTTGACTTTGGTGTGAGAACAATGTTGATAGGACACTGATGTTTTTAGTTGCTGCTGGGTGATGTTTATACTAAGTCAAGAACTTTTCAGTTTCTCAGGCCCTGCCAGGAAGAGGGCTGGAGGGGCACAGGAAACTGGGAGGGGACACAGCCAGGACAGGTGACCCAAACTAGCCAAAGGGATATTCCATACCATGGGACATCATGCTCGGTATATAAACTGTGTGTGTGGGTGTGGGTGTGTGTTGTCTGGGGCCTGCCAATTGTTGCTCAGGGACTGGCTGGCATTGGTCAGTGGGTGGTGAGCATTTTACATCACTTGTTTTCTTTCCTCCTTTCCCTTTGGATTTCATCCTTCCCCCCCCCCCCCCCCCCCCCGCCATTATAACTATTATTATTATTGCTCTTTCATTTTTATTTTATTGCAATTATTAAATTGTTCTTATCTCAACCCTTGAGTTTTACATTCTGATTCTCCTCCTCATCCCTCTGGGTGAGGGGGGAGTAAGCGAGTGGCTGCGTGGTACTTAATTACCAGCCAGGGTTAAACCATAGCAGGTGGACACACTGGAGGGAAAGGATGCCATCCAGAGGGACCTGGACAGGCTTAATAGGTGGGCCTATGCAAACCTCATAAAGTTCAACAAGGCCAAGTGTAAGGTCCTGCACCTGGGTTGGGGCAACCACTAGTATCAATACAGACTGGGCAGAGAACGGATTGAGAGCAGCCCTGAGGAGAAATACTTGGGGGTGCTGGTGGACAAGAAGCTCAACATGGCCCAGTAATGTGTACTTGCAGCCCAGAAAACCAACCATATACTGGGCTGCATCAAAAGAAGCGTGGCCAGCAGGTCAAGGGAGGTGATTCTCCCTCTCTATTCTGCTCTTGTGAGACCCCATCTGGAGTACTGCATCCAGCTCTGGAGCCCCCAACATAAGGACATGGACATTTAAGACTGCTTAAAATTTTTCAACATTTTGAGCTACAAAAGATTAAGATTTGATTAACTTTTTGTAAAACTGCTGGATTTCTTAAAACTACAGGGAGGAAACCTTACTTAAAGAGGATGAATATGCTTCTTTCTGACTGATGGCATTTTCAAAAACATAAGATCATTACTGAATCAGAATGTTTCTGTTCTTCATGTTCACTATGTCCAAATGTTGTTGATACTCCAGTTTTTAGAATCAATACATCTAACCTCTTAATGCTAAAATGAAAAGTGAAATACTTTTAATTTAGAAACTAGATTGCAAATTACTAAGAATGGGAACTGACAGATTTCCAGCATCTTCGCAAAAGGTAGGTATACTCTTGAAAGAATATTAAAGGAGAAAACACCCCACACATTCCGTCCCCCACAATTCTAAATTCTATTAAATATGAAGGGACGTTTTAGCTAAATCAGCTATAAAGGACACCTTTTCCTTCTGATATGTAATAATTATAAGTTAGGTGTTGATATAAAGCATTAGGGAAGCACATGATATCAGAAAAAGCACTGTACCAAACAAAATCTTGGGAATAGCTAGCTTTAAAAAATGTATGTTGTCACAGTTTTACAGTCATAAGGATATTAGACTATCGAAGAGGGTCCCCCGTGGAGAGTCGGCCAAGTCATGATAATCACACCAATATGGCTACATGCCGTGCTCACTTTATTAAACAAACAGGTCATATTATTAACTTAAACCGACTGCTCACCTGACTTTACACACAGGTGATTGGATAAAATTCTCTGGGCCACGTGGGGGTCCGTGTCACTGATTAGTGGGCATGCTGCAGGCGCCTGATCAGAGTGTGCCGATGAGAGTGTGTTGATTTCACGGTTCCCAGGACTTGCTCTGCACCTGGCTTCTTGTTTGTGCATAGCTTGTTTTCTTTCTCACCCTGCTTGTTCCCAGGACAATTTAAAGCTGCTCTGCAGCTTCAACTAACAGGCCTGGGTTGGTGATGTATAACAACAGGTGGTCCCTCTCTGTCCTCCGTAAGGGAGAGATAGTTTAAGGTAAACAACACCTTAGTCAACCATTTAGTTACATCTATGTCCTGCGATACTTTCTGTCTCTGAAGATAATCCTTCAGGGTACGGTTTGCCCTTTCAACAACTGCTTGCCCTGTTGGGGAGTGAGGAATCCCTTTAACGTGTTTAATTCCCCAAGTTGTCATAAACCTAGGGACTCGTTGACTACTATACGCTGGAACATTGTCTGTATTTCTACAGCTACTCCCATGACAGCCAAACAAGACATTAAGTGTCTCTCCACATGTAACGCCTTTTCACCGGTTTGTGCAGTGGCCCATATAAAATGAGAATAGGTGTCAATTGTGACATGCACATACTTAAGCTTCCCAAAGTCAGGTACATGTGTTACATCCATTTGCCAAACCTGAAGTGCCTTCAGACCTTTTGGGTTAGTGCCCACCCCTAAACCAGGCCCATGATGACTACATTGAGGACAGGAGCGGACAATACCCTTTGCATCTGCTATGGGTATTCGATACTGTCAATGTAAAGACTTTGCATTCTGATGAAACATCTCGTGGCTGTTAAAGAGCTTCTTCAAACTTATTTGTTGGAGGAGTTATTGCCAGACAGCTGACTGCTTCATCAGCTCTAGCATTACCTTCGCCCAACACAATGGTCCACTGATGACTTCTAATATGCATAATACAAAATTCATGTTTTCTCTGTCGAAGAGTACTACGCAGTTGTATAAACATTTCACCAAGATGTTGGTTCTTTGTCTCTCTCAACAAGGCATCTTCAATGCGCTGTACTACACCAACTACGTACAATGAGTCTGATACTATGTTCACAGGTGTGTCATTCCAGCTTCCCAATGCCCAACACACTGCTTTCAGTTCTAAGGTTTGAAGGTTGTCCCCTGGTTCACCGATGATCACTTGTTTCTGCCACTGATTATCAGATTGCAAAACACACGCAGCCTTCTTCATCTTCCTTCCTGCATCTGTGAACACCGTTGGCCCTTCAACTGGTCTTTTTGAGCATAATGGTCTAGCAATCCACTGGTAATGCTCTAACATCTTCCAGAGAGGTCCTTTTGGCCGGTTGTTGTGTACAACACCTGTATAGCCCATCAAGGCTCCCTGTATGGCTGTTGAATGTCTCAGGAGCCACTCATGATCATCACCACGGACTGGAATACTGATATCTGCCGGTTCAGTCCCATCAATTTCAACAATCCTGTCTCTTCCTTTTCTCACCAAGGCTGCTACTGCTTCAGGGCGACTTAAAATACAATGTCTGGGTTGCAATGGCAAAAACAACCACTCTAAAACGATCGCCATATTTTCCCCCTTTTTCTTTTGCCATTGCAAAATAAAGGCAAAAGATGAAGTGGCAGTATTACAAATCAAAACAGATAACAGATGACTCGCCATTCGGCAACCACATCAGCCAGTCTGAATCTTGTGGGACACAACTTCTAGGGCAGTCCGCTGTTCTGGTGAACAAGTTTGAGGACTGTTGGCTTCGGTGCCATGCAACCGGGATCGGAACAGTTGCAAATCATCATTAGTGAGTCTCTTTGTGTGTCATCAGGGTGTAAGGGAATCATGAAAAAGACAGAACAGTCTTTCAAGTCTATCACAACAATTTCCCAAATCTGAGGGATCATCATAAAAGGTGGAAGAGCATGTTGCAACACTCCCATCGCTAAAAACTGATCATTAGCCTTCCATAAATCATTTCCCAGTTATGTGCATCAAGATTATTAATCAGTACTGGACAAGCTAACGAGCTGGTCACCTGCCAATCACCCTCCAAAATAGCATCACGAATAACACCAGACCAACGCTGTAGAATTGGATCTTTTCTCGAGTTCAGCATCGGTGGGGTAGTTGGGCTAACTGGAGGAACTACAGGGATTGAAGTAGTAGGCAGGTTCATTTCAACTCGCTTTTCCAGTTTTGTTAATTTAGCTATTACCTCCTGTAAGGATTTCTCTGTATTGTTATCACAATGCTTCTCCCCGCCTTCCTCCTCAAATTCATCCGATGATGTTTCAGGAAGAGGAGGATACGACGTCGGACGGCGCTTTTGCCCGCCCTGATGTGACCTACAAGCTGTAGCCACCCTCCGTTTTGGTCTTGCTCCACCCACAGCTCCGATTGGTGCAGCAGGACTCGCTGCCCCGCCCTCCTGGGGAGGCTCAATCGCCTCTTCCGGGTTCTGCTCAGTTACAGCAGGCTCCCGAGGAGGAACTTCCGGTTTGTCCGCTGTTTTATCTACAAGCTCCTGCACTGTTGAATACGCAGGGGCGGACATACCCTTCATAGGACGAGTATGCCCAACTCCGAAAAATGTAGCCAAGAGAGAAGGCTTAGGTGAATCACCCTTCTGCTCTACCGGCTTTACTACCACATCTCCCCCCAACACTTCTATGGTTGCCGCCACTACTTTTTTTTCCGCCTTCATAGTTTCCAGAGTGTTAACTATCGACCGCCACGTAGCTCCTAACGCTTTAGATTCTTTTCCTTCTTTGCCTCCCTCGATCGTAGTATCCCAGAGGCAATTTCCCACTTCTCTCCATTCCGCAATACTAAACAATAACGCGGGCTCGGGGATCTTATTCTTTTTTGTTCCCAGCGAACTAATGTCTCCACTTCTGTCTCTTTAACGCCCTCCCCTCTCCCAAGGAGGATGCCAGTTAACAGTTTAATTGCCGCGTCTAATTCCATCGCGGTCTTCTCAGAGCTCCCCCCTCTCACAGAAAGGGTATCAGCGGGGAGCCCCGCCGCACTCGTTGCGGTCTTCCTTAGTGCCCCCCCTCTCACAGAGAGGAAATCAGCGGGGAGCCCCGCCGCGATTTACGCGGTATTACCACCCGCGAGGGTGCGATCTGCAGCTCTACACCGAACTCTGGACTCCGCTTTTCCCTTTCCAGGTTCCGCCCGCCTCCGACCTCCAGCTCCCTAATCGGACAACTTCCCTTCGGGTCCGATGCACGGAGACTGCCGCATTTAAGCGAACAGCATTTATGCTAAACCGCATTTAAGCGACTAAATGGGTCCCTGTTCGGGCGCCAGACGAAGAGGGTCCCCTGTGGAGAATCGGCCAAGTCACAATCACACCAATATGGCTACATGCCGTGCTCACTTTATTAAACAAACAGGTCATATTTATAACTTAAACCGACCGCTCACCCAACTTTACACACAGGTTGATTGGATAAAAGTCTCTGGTCACGCGGGCGTCCGTGTGCTGATCGGTGAGCATGCTGCAGGCGCCTGATCAGAGTGTGCCGATGAGAGTGTGTTGATTCTGCGGTTCCCAGGACTTGCTCTGCACCTGGCTTCTTGTTTGTGCATAGCTTGTTTTCTTTCTCACCCTGCTTGTTCCCAGGACAATTTAAAGCTGCTCTGCAGCTTCAACTAGCAGGCCTGGGTTGTCCAACCCAGACAATGGTAAAATATGTCCTTGGTCCTTTAAAAATCCCTCTACTTTAGACCATAACACCATAAACTCTTATTTAACTTATTAGACTATATTGGTATAAGCTTGTACTTTGTATCTGAAAAAGGCATTCATATGGCCAAAAGACTGCCAACTTCTTTAGCTGTAGCAGTCGATGCTATCTTTCCTTACATTTAATTCTGAAATGCAGCTATCATATGACACCTCTTCAGTTTTTTGCAGTACTGTATATTATAATTCATTTAAATAATTTTCTACTTTAATTTTTCCATTTCCTACTAGAATCACTGATAACTTATCAACTTCAGAAACAGTGAGTGGTACGAAATCTCTTCTGTTCTATTATATTTGTGTGACATCTATTTGATGCTTACAGTGACTTCTACTTCCCAGTGACTGTCTGCATTTTTACCTAAAATAATTGAAGAAATGTAAAAAAAAATAATCCCTTTTCCGATAGCATTATTTTTCCCAAATGCAGACATGAGGAAAAAATAATGCTTAGAAGTTGGATACCATAAAATTTAAAGGGTGGGGGGAGTCATACATGAGAAACATTCATAGATACATTGACCACTACAAAGCATGAAGGATTAGTTCTTTAAAAAAAGGTAGCAAGCTTTAATTCTCCCAGATGTTAGGAATTTCTTTTTTTCCTGAAAAAAAGTTCTTTTTGCATTTGAAGAACCAAGTCCTGCTCTCTACTTAAATGTCCATACAAGCAGCATTTAATTTACCTCAGTTTATATATATTCAGAGAGTTTAGTGCCATGAAAACCAATTAGAAATATAAAACTGACTCAAATTCTTAGTCACTGAATCAGTAACGATTTGTAGAAATGAAGGACTACAGGCCTGGGGCACAAAATTCTATAAAATTTATAACAAATAATTCTTTTATTATGTAAAGACTCATCTTAAATTCACTCCTTCTGGTGGCCCTTCTGGTAATCCACAGATAATCTCATAAATATGAAGGTACTATTGTAGTCTTGTTCATACCGTTGTTGAACTTTGATTTTTATCTGCCATGAATCATATAACTGTGCAATTTAGTGTGCTCTTCACTCTATCTGTGTAATAAGAATACATGCTGAAATTATGGGATGCACCTAACTACACACCATTGCAACCTACATCCATGAATGGCTCATAGTCTTTTTTAGCTGAGACAGTGTTATAAATTGAGACCACAACGGATCATAATCCAATTAAAATTTTATTAATTATAGCAAGTAGAATATGAGCAAAAACAGCGCTGGACGACAGGGGAGTCTGCGCTCCACCAACTGCCGTCCTGAGCAGTTCAAACAGTCCCTTTTTATACATCTTTACTCCCATGTTCATGAGGTAGTGGAGGTACTCTGCGCATGCTTCAGTTGTTGTTAGGGGGTCGTTTTCTGCCTTCTGGTGGTCGTTGAGGCCGAAGTAAGAAGTCTTCCTCCTTTGTCCCATAGTTGACCCCTCACTCATATGTCCTTATATGGGGTAGTTTGTCCTGTTTCTGTCGGTTCCTGGACATCTGGTGGTTATCTTATCTTGCACAAGCGGTATCTTGTGGCTGTTTATATCTTTTGCTGTCTGACCTTTACATTGGGCCTAACATAAATCTTTATAAACAATACCCTAGTCCATAGTTTCTCACACTGTCTGACCTTTACATTGGGCTTAACATAAATCTTAATAAACAATACCCTAGTCCATAGTTTCTCACAACAGCAAGGCTCATACATTTTTATTTTCTAAGTTGTCTGTGGGTTTCTAGAAAAACAAAAATAATAATTTCTAATGCTTATACAAAAAAAAAAGCATAGAGTATTTCTATCTTTCTAGGCTGTTAATATTTTCTTGGAATAGTAATCAATATAACCTTGGAACAGCAGCAATGATTCATATGTTATTTATTTTAAAAATCCACTTTTTTTGGCAGTCAACAATAAAATACATAACTTGGTTCACTGAGCTTAGTTTCTTTCCTGTGTTGCTTTTGCCCAGCAAGATACAATGTCTGCAAGGATGGATCAGGATATTATCCGTGGCATGGCAAGTTACCCCAGCTGTTAACCATTAGGGTTGTAATACTACCAGTACAACATTACTATTTCAGGTAGAATTACCTGCAGTTGGAGACGTTGTGTGTCTATTAAAAAAAAATTACATATTACCAAGAATGCTGGAAAAGCATAAAAAGGTCAGTGAAAACCATTCCCTTTTCTTAGCATACTAACCACCAAAGATGGCCTGACACAAGATGTAGCAGATGATCCCCCCTTTTGCAAGATGGGCACTTAATGCACAATGGCTCATGGATTTCTGCTATGTTGAGGTTACTCTATAGTATTTGTATATTCTGAAAGTATCTTATAGACAAGCAGCTTATTCATATATATTTCACTTAAATGAAGGAATATATTTACAGCACAGCCAGCTATTTTGGCCTTCAGTAAAGCTATATTATGACAGTGCAGCTACACTATATTCTAGTCTATATATTCTAGCTTCAAGATGATCATTAAAAATTTAGAGTATATACAGATACACTGAGACAATCCTGATATGTGGTATTTATCCTGTAGCTCTGTGAGTAATTTTGCCTCCTTTCCAGCATATGAGTGAATAGTTTACAATACAATCCATGACAGAAAGAAAGCAGAGTTTCTTCCTGGCAAATCCCTGTCAAATTTATGCCACTGGTTGTTATTAACACCAAATTATGTAAAAGACATATCAAACAGTAGTAGAAGTCAGGTCAGACAACACCCTCAAAAGCTGTAATCACAAATAACATCATGAAAAGACTGCAGCTAAAAGTAATTAAACTCTAAATTGTTAGGGTTTAAAGGCTTGCAACAGAAGCTCCACATGCACCTCAGAAACCAGTAGTTTTCACATGTTATTTCCCTCAGATACAACTTCAACAGAAATCACAACTGCAATTTAACAAAGGTAAATCATGCAGTTGGGCATGAATCCATCATTCTTAATGCCTCCTTGTTAATCCAGTTTATAATCAGCAACAGAATTAATCTCCTAATTACAAAAGTCACCATGTAGTAACAATAGTTACAACTAAAGCAAAAGCAAAGATAGACAACCTTTGGCTCAGAAGCTCCTCATATCTAAGATTTCTCCCCTCCATGTATTAGCTAGTTAAATAAAGATATTGCCTCTGTCTTGTAATCACATAGCCCTGTAATGCAGTATTGCCACTGCTAGGAACAGTCACAAGCTTTGTACTGAACTTGCAAGGCCTCAGGGCTGAGGCTTGTCAGGCTTGCTCCAGCTGAACTTTCCTTGCCCTGCCTGCTTTACTAAATTTAGCTGTGACAGCAATTTCTCTAACTGACCAGATGTCTCTGTCTAATTTGTTTTACTTTCATTATCTTTGTATGGTACAACCAGATAGCAGTTATTTAATGTAGAAAGAGGTATTTACAACTCTAATATAATGATGTAGTGTAATGAAACACAGGCCTTGAGAAGTGGAGACCCAGGATGCAACACAGAGGAGTACAGGCATGGGATTACATGAGATGGGGCACTGGCTTGACACTGGAGACCCCAGCAGCTATGAACAACTCCCCAGAGGTCTGTTAAAGAAATGCAGGCTTGGGCCTGGACAAAGTTGGTTTTAAGGGTAACAAACAGAACAAAGAAAATGTATCTTACATACATAAAAGGCACCACATAGAGTTAATTCAGATGTAGCATGAAGCTGAAGGATTGCAACAGACAAGCATATATATTTCCCAATGGGCAGGTGCACAGCAGTGGCAGCATGGTGACCACCTGGCAAAAAGCAGTGTTCTCTGCTTCTCCTGAGCTTTTAGTACCTGGTAGAACCAATGCAACCACACAGACAGAGCTCCTGTTCAAGCATGAGACCACCCAGGTTTCTGGCTGTGGGATATGTGAAGGGATATTCCTAGAGGTGGACAGCAACTGCAAGCAAACCTGTAGGACATGACCAGATAGATGAACTGCTCTGCTTGGTGGTCAATCTGCAGGAGGAGGTGAGCAGACTGAGGAATACTCGAGAGTCTGAGAGGGAGACTGATCAATGGAGCCATACTCTGCCATCTCTGATGCATGCAAGCCAACTCAGCATGGCCACTACAGAGGCAGGTCCAGGATCTGTTTTGTGCCAGGAGGAAGGCAGTGTCACAAGGGATAAGAAGGGATGTAAGAAGATTACAGCATGGAGCAGTAAAAGAAACCCCTTCTTACCCTCTAAGATAGTGTTACAGAATAGGTACAAGGCCCTGGGTATGGTAGATGAAGCACATGAGATAGAGGAGGAACCTGCACAAGCAGTCTTGCCAAGGTCATAGAGACCAACTGCTAACAACAAAACATGCATCAAGACCAGTGACGAGAAGAACCAATGGTGAGTTATGGTTACTGGTGTTTCCCTCCTGTGTGGAATGGAAGCACCCATTTGCAAACCAGATCCTTTTTTCAGCGAAGTTTGCTGCCTCCCTGGGGCCCGAATTAGGGACATCACCACAAGACCGAAGAGTCTAGTACAACTTTCAAACTACTATCCATTCCTACTCTTTCACGTGGGTACTAATGATGTTGCAACAAAAAGTCTGACATTAATTAAAAGAGATTTCAGAGCCCTGGGAAGAAAGCTAAAAAATTCAGGAGCACAGGTAGTGTTTTCCTCAGTCCTCCCAGTAATGGGGGAGACTTTGGAAGAAACAGACGAGCCCAGGATATCAATACCTGGCTCCAGGACTGGTGCCTCCACCAAAACTTTGGTTTTTTAAACCATGGAAGAGCCTTTGAGATACAAGGTATACTGGGGCCTGATGGGATCCACCTGTCCCAATGGGGAAAACATGTCTTTGGGCATAAGCTGGTGGAACTGATTGAGAGAGCTTTAAACTAGAATTGATAAGGGAAGGGGATACCAACAGGACTGCAGTAAATAAGCAAAGGGTTGGCATGGAATTGCCTGAGGGTTCCTAGTGGGAACATTTACACTGCTCCTGGGAGCACGGAGGGCTTAGGAGTGTATCTGAAATGCTTGTACACCAATGCACACAGTATGAGAAACAAACAGGATGAACTGGAAGTGATGGTCATTTCCCAGACCTATGATGTCATTGCTATTAGTGAGACTTGATGTAATGTCCCACAACTGGAGTGCTGGAATGGAGGGCTACAGACTGCTCAGGAGAGATAGGCAGGGCAGGCAAGATGGAGGTGTCACAGTTAGTGATGATGTGTCTGAGAGCCTTTGGGTGAGGATTAGGGGGATGGAAAACAAAGGAGATGTTGTAGTGGGTGTCTACTACTGGTTGCCCAACCAGGATGTAAGCACCAATGAGTTATTCTATAGGCAATTAGGAGAAATCTCAGGAGCAGTAGCCCTTGTCCCCATGGGAGATTTCAACTTCCCAGACATCAACTGGGAATACCATACTGCTGTGACGAGCAGGTCATGGAAATTCTTGAAGTTTGTAGGAGATAACTTCTTGTCACAAGTACTCAGTGAGCCAACTAGGAAAAATGCCCTCCTAGACTTGCTCTTTGTGAATAGAGGACTAGTGGGAGATGTGATGGTAGGTGGCTGTCTTGGCTACAGCTACCTTGAAATGGTTGAGTTTAAACTTTTCAGTATAATGAGAAAAAAGGACAGCAGAGTTCCTACCTTGGACATCAAGAGAGCAAACCTTAAGCTATTCAGGCAGCTACTTAGCAGAGTACCCTGGGAATCCACTTTTGAGGGCTTAGGAGTCTACAAGTGCTGGTCAGTCTTTAAGAACCACCTTTTAGAAGCACAGGAACAGGCAATTCCACTGTGTCATATGTTGGGGTCTGCAGCGGGTCTGCAGACAAGTTAGTTGACTTCAAAGACTTAGCCGTGTACATTTAAGACAGCCACAAATTGTCAGGTATGTAAACAGGATGTGAAGAATAGGAACTTAGAACCACAGCATACGGGCACCTACAGCAACAGCAAATAGCAAGCAAGAAGAAGGACACAAAACCTATCAGGGCCTGACACATGTACTGTCTAATATATATAGATAATTTGTATAAACAATAAAGGCCATTTTGTCCGAACCCAGCCATGCAGACAGTGTTTTTTCAGTCTGCCTCGACCTGCGTCACCACATTTGGTGACCCCGATGTACCTATATGATCCCAGTAAAGGGTATCAAAAAGAGACCCTGAGACTGTGCCGATGTGACCCCGGTAAGGGGTGTCAGGAGCAGATCCTGAGACTGACCAGAGGGTTGCTGGGGAGGCGGAGCCTGGTGAAGCGGAGTAGCGCAGCTAGCGGCTGCCAGATCCTGGGAGAACTGACACCGGTAAGGTGAGACACCAGGGACAGTATGGGGAGTAAGTTATCTAAAGAAGATACCATGGTGCTATCAATGTGGAAATTAGTATTAGAAAAGCGTGGAATTACTTTAGATGGGCTCCGGTTAAAAAATATGTTATTGTGGGCCAGAACACATGGAGTGGAAGCGTCCCCCGCGACTGCTCTTAGTGTGTGGACCTGGGACAATTTAGGATCAACACTGTCAGAAGCTCTGGAGAAAGGGGACAAAAAGGCGCCGGGGCTTTTGCTTACCTAGGGACTGCTTAGACATGCTGTAGGGGGCTTCAAAAATCATCAAGGCGCAAGTGGGAGCTTGTAAAATCAGCAAAACGCGAGTGGGGGCTTGCAAAATCAGCAAAATGCGAGTGAGGGCTTGAAAAGTCAGCAAAATGCGAGTGGGGGCTTGAAAAGTCAGCACAATGCGAATGAGGGTACATCGTTCAAACCTCCCCTGTATCCCCCTCCAGAATACAGACAAGAGGATGAGGGGGTGGGGGAGGGGGAGAGTCTGTGTCCCTTACCAGACGCCACTCCCCAATGCCCCGAATCCCCTAAATCTCTCTAACTGCATCAACTTATACTCGATACCGATTCCAAGGACGACAAGCAGAAATCTTGGCGGACCGAACCCCACCCCCCCTGACACCCCCAACATTTGTGCCAGCCCACACTCCTTCCTCCTCAGGCTGCTCCGCCCGTGCTCCGGCTCCGGCCCTGCCTGCGCAGGATGGAAATGCCAAAAATCCGGATTCGGATCCAGCTACCACAACGTTATCAGTCACAGGCAATGAAGAAGGTGGAGGTGGTAAAAATCCAGTTTCCAGTGGTACAGTAATGACGCGCGACCCTCGGCGATTTTGGCAGGCTGTAAGAGATGGGGCATTAAAAGAGGGAAACTGGGATTTAGTAGAACAGATAGGCAGACCACTCCTTGATTCTACTACTCCTTCCACCGATGCACCGCACGCATATCCTATTGTATTGGGAGATGCGGCTGCTGGTAATCCTCACGTTCATACACCATTTGCTTGGAAAGTAGTGCAGGACTTGCAAAAAACTGTTTCTCAATACGAGGTGAATTCGCCACCTACAATGCAGTTGCTGCGTTTGCTAACCATGGATGCTTTGACTCCTTTTGATATTTCTCAGCTGGCGCAGATTATGTTCCAACCTGTGCAACTAGCCGTCTTCCACGCCACCTGGCGGACACCTGCGGAACACCAGGGTCTGCAGAATATAAAACTTCCACAAGATGATCCCCGGTTTCGTAATGGGCCTGATATGTTGATGGGTCTTGGGCAGTATGCCAACCCTCAAGATCAGGCTCAGTGGCCCACCGTAGTATTAGATAAAGTAAAAAATACAGGCATGCAAGCAATATTGAAAACTGCACAATTAGCAGAGCCAAAACAGCATTAAGTAAGGTCCAAAAGAACCATTTTTGCCATTTGTGGAAAACTTGCAACATGCTATTGCCTCTCAAGTGTTTGACCCTCACCTGCGTGACATGCTAGTAAGGCAATTAGCCAAAGATAATGCTAATGCTGATTGTCAAAAAATAATAGAAAGATTGCCAGGTGAACCCAATTTAGAAGCTATGATATCAGCCTGTGCCAAGATAGGCACCTTGGAACACAAACTAGCAGTAATGGCTGCTATGCAAATGAAATGTTATTCTTGTGGTAAGTCAGGACACCGTAAACAGGACTGCCCCTCCAAAAAACAACAAGCGCCACAACCTAAACTGTCCTCGGCGATAATTCCGTGTTTCCGCTGTGGAAAGAAAGGGCATTTTGCAAAACAATGTCATTCTCATTATGATAAAGAAAGATTTCACCTACCGCTCCAGGGAAACGCTCACAAGAGCGTGAGGAGGTGCATGATGACACAAGTACCTCAGGTTGTTATACCAACCGGCCAGCCTTATGTGACCAATTATCAGGGAGGACCCAGGGATCAGCAGGGATGGATGTATACACTAGTGAATCAGTAACTCTAACCAACCATGGAGTGTTTAAGGTCCCTTTGAATGCTCAGGGGCCAATAGGTAAGGGCCTTAGTGCCTTACTAATAGGTCAATCTAGTACTACTTTGCAAAATAACCAAGTACATGTCGGTGTTATTGATGCAGACTTTACAGGTCAAATATGTGCCTTAGTTTCTACAACTGTGCCTCCTGGGAACATTCCAAAAAATACACGCCTTGCTCAGCTTGTGCCTTTTAGGAGTTTTGTTCCCCAGACAGAGCCTAGACAGCAGGGTGATGAAGGATTCACCTCCCCTGGAATACCTCAAGTGTCTTGGACACAAGAACCATCTCCACAAGGACCCAACATGACCTGCACTCCGGCATTGTCGGGAGGCACTCCTGCACAAGTGAAGTTGTGCGGTCTTCTGGATACCGGAGCAGACGTAACTGTCATATCGAGAAAGGACTGGCCACCTCAATGGCCTTTGGTAAATAATGCAGCAGGAGTTGTAGGTCGGGGGGGTGTGACTACTAGCTACTTGTCTGTAAAACCTATACAGATCAAAACACAAGAAGGACAGACTGCCACCGTCCGGCCATACGTTACTACCACAGCACTCACTCTGTGGGGCCGAGATTGTTTAGGACAATGGGGAGTTCGTATCACCACGGATTTTTAACTGGGGCCACTGTACTGCAGGGAGTGAAACAGCCTACCCTTGGTCTCACTTGGTTAACTGACAAACCAGTATGGGTAGATCAGTGCCCCCTGCCCCAAGAAAAGCTGTGTGCCCTGCATGAATTATTTAAGGAACAGTTAGACGCGGGCCACATTGAAGAATCACATAGCCCATGGAACACCCCTGTATTTGTGATAAAAAAAAAGTCTGGTAAATGGCGATTATTGCATGACCTGCGTAAAGTCAATGCAGTGATGGCCCCTATGGGGGCCTTACAGCCAGGATTGCCATCTGCCACCATGATACCAATGGACTGGGACATTTTAGTTATTGATCTGAAAGACTGTTTTTTTACCATTTCTTTAGATCCAAAAGAAAAAGCAAAGTTTGCTTTTACAGTACCAAATAGAAATAATTCTGAGCCCACAAAACGGTACCACTGGACCGTGCTGCCTCAGGGCATGAGAAACTCGCCAACCATTTGTCAATGGTTTGTGGCCCAAGCCCTGAGCTCTGTGAGAGACAAATACAAGGACGTTTACTGTTATCATTACATGGATGACATTCTGCTGGCAGCACCGTCAACAGAACTGCTGGGCGTAGTTGGAAAAGCTGCCAGACATAGCTTAGCAGAGTTTGGATTGGTTGTATCTCCTGAAAAATTTCAGAGACAAAAGCCTTGGAAATATCTGGGCGTGAATGTGCTGAAGAGAACTGTGTCTCCACAACCTATCAAATTGAAACTGGTCATAAAAACTTTGAATGGTGTCCAAAAACTTGCAGGAATGCTAAATTGGCTACGGCCTTATTTAGGCCTTACTAATGAACAAATGCAACCTCTTTTGCAACCTTTAAAAGGAGACACAGATCTTTTAGCCCCAAGGTATTTAACACCTGCAGCCTTGGCACTTGTGAAAGAAGTCGAACAGTTAATCTTTTCACTACGTGTGGCGTGTAGATATCACACTTCCTTTAAGTGGTTTTATTTTAATGGACCAATCTTCCCCTTATGCTATGTTGGCCCCGTGGAACCAGGCTTGGGAAGATCCACTGCATGTACTTGAATGGTTGTTTTTGCCTTTGCAGCCTAAGAAAACTGCTGTTGAATGGTATGAACCTGTTGCCAATTTGATCATAAAAATCCGAAAAAGATGTTTAGAGTTGACTGGAGCTGATCCAGCAGTTGTAATTATCCCTGTACAACAATTCCATGTTGAATGGGCGCTATTAAACTCTACTGCCCTTCAAGTGGCTCTTGCCAATTTTTAAGGGCAAGTTCAGTACCATCATTCACCTCATCCACTTCTGAAAATGACTGTAAATATAACTTTGCAGCCATGGTAACTAAGTCAGAGACGACCAGTCAAAGGTGACACAGTATTTACAAACGGCTCAGGAAAAATGGGAAAACTGCAGTCGCTTGGAAAAAAAATGAGCAATGGCATTCCCAAATTGTATATCAGGAAAGATCCCCACAAGTCGTAGAGTTACAGGCTGTGGCTTTGGCATTTCAATATTTTCCAGGCTCTCTTAATCTTGTTACTGATTCGGCATATGTGGCATCCCTCCTTCCCAAGTTAGACAGGGCTGTCCTTGGCCATGTCAACAATCCCAAGCTTTTTGCAATTTTGACTTTAGTTTGGGAAGAGATTCAGAAATGCCATTCTCCATATTATGTTATGCATGTTAATAGCCATACTTCCCTACCTGGTTTTATAATTGAAGGCAATGCTAGAGTTGATGCTCTAGTTTCTGTGGCTCTGTCAGTGCCTGTTCCTGATGTCCATCAGCAAGCCGTGTTAGCCCACCAATTCTATCATCAGATTGGTGATCCTTATATCACCAGTTTGGCCAAAAGGGTCTCTCTCAGGCTGCTGCACGCAGTATTATTGCAGCCTGTCCAGACTGTCAAAATGTTACTTCTGTGCCAAATTATGGAGTTAATCCTGGAGGCCTTCAAGCTTTACAACTTTGGCAAACAGATGTAACTCATTACAATTAGTTTGGCAGACAAAAATATGTCCATTTTAAAATATATACATATTCTACTGCAATGATTGCTACTGCCCACACAGGTGAGAGGAGTCGTGACGTCATTCGGCACTGGCAACGTGCTTTTTCTGTGCTCGGTGTCCCTTTTGAAATCAAAACAGACCGTGGACCTGCCTATAGTTCCAGGCCCATCAGTCAGTTCCTTTCTCAATGGGGGATCTCCCACAAATTTGGTATTCCCCAGTCCCCTATGGGCCAAGCCATCGTTGAACGCATGAATGGTACTCTTAAACACCAGCTTGAAAAATAAAGAGAGGGAATGAAGGGAATGACCCCAGAGGCACGATTAAAGAAAGCATGCTATGTTTTGAACTTTCTGAAAATCTCTGCCGACCATGCGGTGCCTCCCATTGTGCAGCATTTTGGTCAATTGGTGACAAGCAGCAAAAGCACAAAGGCATCTTAGTATGCATGAAAGACCCTCGTACCGGGCACTGATCGGGACCGCATGAATTGTTAACTTGGGGGAGAGCTTATGCTTGTGTTTCTACAGATGAAGGTCCGCGATGGATACCTGCTTGCTGTGTGCAGCCTGAGCTTAGCGTGCCAGACCGTGGGAGCACTGCTGCCGCCAGTCAACCCAACAACTAATGTGTGGCCTCCTTACTGAACCAGTCCTTGTTTGGTGTGCCCTTCCTGACTTGCAGACATTGTTGCAAAAAAGTGAATGTATGTGGGGAATAAAGAATCTTACTGAAAGCCTTGATATTTGGGATAATTGATTACCTCTGTATAATGTTAACCCAAAAGAAGTCAATATTGTTTGCACTTTGAATGTCGATAGTTGTCTTTATGTAGATGCTAATGTAGTAGGAAGCTATGATGGGACCATGACACCCATATAAATCAACACGTGAACATGCTGATAAGCATAATGCCCTTAAACGCAATATAACTTTGGATGAAGCATGTAATGATGTAGATGATTTATGGAACTGATGGGAACGTATTGCAGTGGTTCTTCTCTTATCCGGAGCAGCAGCAGGGAAAGCATTAAAGAGTTAAATCACCTTGTTTGTTAGGCAGTTAAGAATGTGAGTCAAATTTGCCACTATTACATATGAAACAGAGCAACTATTGGCATTTTGTTGTTGGCTCAAGGATATGGCTGTGAGGATTTTGATGGTATGTGCTGCGTGGATTTTAGGCGCCCCATTGCAGCAACATGTTACCAAAATCTGAGAAAATGTCAGCCTTTTTGGCATCAATTCACTCAATTGGCAGTATTGTTTGTTTGCTATTGCCTTGGTTGCTGTCATGTTTGCAAGGGCCCTACAGAACATGGCAAACCTGGTACTAGCTGTTCAAAAAACAAAAAGGGGGAATTGTTGGGGTCTGCAGCGGGTCTGCAGACAAGTTAGTTGACTTCAAAGACTTAGCCATGTACCTTTAAGACAGCCACAAATTGTCAGGTATGTAAACAGGATGTGAAGAACCGGAACTTAGAACTGCAGCATACGGGCACCTACAGCAACAGCAAATAGCAAGCAAGAAGGACACAAAACCTATCAGGGCCTGACACATGTACTGTCTAATATATATAAATAATTTGTATAAACAATAAAGGCCATTTTGTTTGAACCCAGCCATGCAGACGTAGTATTTTTTCAGTCTGCCTTGACCTGCGTCACCACAGTCATAAGTTAAGCAAACGTAGCAGAAGAAAAACTTGGCTGAACAGGGAACTCCTCATAGAACTCAAGAGGAAAAAGAAATTGTATGATCTCTGGAAGTGAGGTCAGGCTTTACAGGAAGATCACAGAGTTGTGGTTTGTATATGCAGGGAGAAGACATGAAAGGCCAAAGCTCAATTAGAGTTGAAACTGGACAGTTTTGTGTCAGATAACAAGAAGGGCTTTTTTTTTTTAAAGTACGTTAATAGCAAAAGGAGGTCTAAAGAAAACACTGGAGTTATACTTGATGCTGGTCACCTGACTAATAGGGACGAAAAAAAAGCAGAGGCATTCAATGCATTTTTTACCTCAGTCTTTAATAATACTGACAGACCTTGGGCTGCCCAGTCCCCTGAGTCAGAGGACCAAGAGTGTGGAAACAATGACTTTCCATTAGTGGACACTGAAATTGTAAGGGACCAGCTGTATCAGCTGAATGTTCACAAGTCCATGGGGCCTGATGGGATTCATCCCAGAGTTCTGAAGGAGCTAGCAGATGTTATTGCAGGACCCTTCTCAATCATCTACCAAAGGTCTTGGGAGTCTGGGGAGGCCCCTGCTGACTGCAAGCTAGCCAATGTTATTCACAAATGGGCGTGAGGGAAGGCCCAGGGAACTACAGACCTGTTAGTTTAACCTCAGTTCCTGGAAAAATTATGGACAAGATTATACTGGGTACTATAGAAAAGGTATTTAAAGAACAACACAATCATCAGGCACAGTCAACGTGTTCACAAAGGGAAAGTCCTGTTTAAATAATTTGATATCTTTCTATGATAAGGTCACCTGCCTAGTGGATGAGGGAAAGGCAGTGGAGGTAGTTTTTCTGGATTTTAGTAAGGCTTTTGATACTGACCCTCACAGCATCCTTCTGGACAAGTTGTCCAACTGTGGGATGAGCAGGTTCACAGTATGCTGGGTGAAGAACTGGCTGAACAGCAGGGTTCAAAGGGTTGTAGTGAATGTGGCTACATCTGGCTGGCGACCAGTCACCAGCGGTGTTCCGCTGGGCTCAGTTCTAGAGCCAGTTCTGTTCAATATATTTATCAATGATCTGGATGCAGGAGTTGAATGCACCATTAGCAAGTCTGCTGATGATACCCAACTTGGAGGTGCTGTTGACTCTCTTGAGGGACAAGAGGCCTTGCAGAGGCATCTAGATAAATTGGAGCATTGGGCTATGATTAATGGGATGAAATTTAACAAGTCCAAATGCCAAATTCAACACCTAGGATGGAGTAATGCCAGAAACAAGTATAAACTGGGAGAAGAGTGGCTGGAGAGCAGCCCTGCAGAAAGGGATCTGGGGGTGCTGGTTGACAGCAGGCTCAATATGAGTCAGCAGTGTGCCCTGGCAGCCAAGAGGGCAAACCGCATCCTGAGGTGCATCAAGCACAGTATAACCAGCCAGTCAAAAGAGGTGATTATCCTTCTATTCATCATTGGCGTGGCCTCACCTTGAGTACTGTGTGCAGTTCTGGGCCCCACAATTTAAGAAGGATGTTAAGGGACTCAAATGCATCCAGAGGAGGGCAACAAAGCTGGTGAAAGGGCTGGAAGGCATTTCCTATGAGGAGCAGCTAAGGACTCTGGGGTTATCTAGTTTGGAGAAAAGGAGGCTGAGGGGTGACCTCATTGCTCTCTGCAGCTTCCTGAGGAGGGGAAGTGGAGAGGGAGGTGCTGATCTCTTCTCCCTGGTGTCCACTGATAGGATGCATGGGAATGGTTCATAGATTGCCAATGAAGGTTTAGACTGGCCATTAGGAAGCATTTATGTACCAAGGGGGTGGTCAAGCACTGGAACAGGCTTCCTAGAGAGGTGGTCAATGCCCCAAGCCTGTCAGTGTTTAAGAGACATTTGGACAATGCCCTTAATAAAATGCTTTAACTTTTGGTCAGCCCTGAATTGGTCAGGCAGTTGGACTAGATGATCATTCTAAGTCCCTTCCACTGAAATATTCTAATTCTATTCTATTCTATTCTATTCTATTCTATTCTATTCTATTCTATTCTATTCTATTCTATTCCAAAGTTAAGAAAGAGCAGAGGTGTAAAAGTGTGTTACCAAACAAATAAAAATTACTCCAAGTAGATCCTGGAATAAAGAAAAAGAAACCATCAACATGAACATCATATTCTTCCCAGTGAAGGGCTCCATATACTGGCAACTTGCAGTAACCCGCTGTGCTGGTTTTGGCTGGGGTAGAGTTCATTCTCTTCATAGTAGCTAGTATGGGACTATGTTTTGGATTTTTGCTGGCGTTGTGAAATTGCTTGGAGGGGGGGAATTACAGATCTAATATTATAACAACCCTTTAGGGAAAAATACAATTGCCACTTTTTAATGGTTGGCATGCACAGAATCTACATCACCACAGTTCCCTAAAATCATACAAAATGCTATCCTAGAGGAGTAGTGGAGGGTGGAGTGGAGACACTGCAGCCAGTACTCTCTGCAGTACTGGGAAATTGATGGTACCATACAGCCAATAAGCTGCACAGTGGCTGCAAAATATATGAGATGTCTGTTGCTGGGCAAATAACTGTGGCGAAGACCAAGCAAGAGGCTCATTATCTGTGAGAGAGGGTGTCCTGGTTTCAGTTGAGATAGAGTTAATTTTCTTCTTAGTAGCTAGTACAGTGCTGTGTTTTGGCTCTGATGTGAGAACAATGTTGATAGGACACTGATGTTTTTAGTTGTTGCTTGGTAATGTTTATACTAAATCAAGGACTTTTCAGTTCCTTGGGCCCTGCTAGCCAGAGGGCTGGAGGGGCACAGGAAATCGGGAGGGGACACAGCCAGGACAGCTGACCTGAACTAGCCAAAGAGGTATTCCATACCATATGTTGTCATGTTGAGTATATAAACTGGGGGAAGAAGAAGGAAGGGGGGGACATCTGGCATTATGGTGTTTGTCTTCCCGAGTGACCGTTACGCATGATGGAGCCATGATGTCCAGGGAGTGGCCGGACACCTATCTGCCCATGGGAAGTGGTGAATGAATTCCTTGCTTTGCTTTGCTTGCATGCACAGCTTTTGCTTTACCCTTTCTCCCCACCTTTCCATTTTGTTATTATTATTGTTATTATTGTCGTTCTTACCTCTTCATTCTGTTTAAATTATTAAATTGTTCTTATCTCAACCCTTGACTTTTACATTCCTTTCTGATTCTCCTCCCCATCCCTTTGAGTGAGGGATGCTGCGTGGTGCTTGGCTGCTAGAAACATTGCTTTAAGTCTGAGACAGGTAGAGAACAAGTAGCATGAATTAGACAGACACCATTGGTGAACATGTGCAAAAAGCAAAATATTTCACAAGGATCACTTTCTCAAGAGGAGGGGAAAAAAAAGTTTGTATTCACTGTTCTGTAGCTATGCTGATGTACGGAATTAAACTCTATAACTTGAAAGTTATAAAGTAGGTATGTTTATTGTGTGCAGATGAATGGGGGATCACTCCACCACAAGCGTGCAGGCCTGAAGTGACAAACCATCTCATATTTATACAATAAAACAAATGAATGTTCAGTTGACACCTATACATATTCGTTACGTAAAACCACACTCTCACTTCCTATGTTGATTAGCTTATCAGTCCTTTTCCTGGAATGTGGTGGTCTTGCAAGTTTGCAGCTAATTCATGTCCTTGTCGATCATCTGGTTTTCTTTAGCAAGGAGATCTCTAGATAACATCGGAATGTTTCTCATCCTTTTTATAAATAGCCCCTTTGTTAGAGGAAGAAGAGTAGGCATTTCATTAAAACTATATGGTTATGTGACCAATCACCACACCTATACTCCTTGAGCAGGTATTTCCTTAAAACTATATGGTTACGTGACCAATCACCACACCTACACTCTGTTATAGTTGAAATTGAAATAACTAGAGTCCGAAATAAATTCACTAAGTATTTATTAAGGCAGGAAAGCAAAACCAGCGCTGGACGGCCGGGGAGTCGCAGCTCCATCCAGGCTCGCAAATTCCGACAAGTAACACAGCCCTTTTATTCTCAACTTCAAGGCCGGTTTAAGCAAACAGTTATGCTCTCAGTCCCGTAGCAAGAAGCTGTGTGTTACAAAACTAAACTCTTTTTACACTAAAGTCTAGACGAAGGCAAATGTTGTCATAGTAACATGAGATTATGGTTTAACATTGGCCTTGAGAAGGTACATCTTGCAACCTCTTGGTTAACAGCTAATTATTTTCTTGCCAGACAGAACGTTCTCAAATCTGTTGC
Source organism: Falco rusticolus (assembly GCF_015220075.1). NCBI lineage: Eukaryota > Metazoa > Chordata > Aves > Falconiformes > Falconidae > Falco > Falco rusticolus. The sequence goes on along the minus strand of NC_051209.1, from coordinate 19,940,366 downwards.
AGCAAGATCATTCCTTTTGTTAAAAGCCCATTTGATCAGCAAATTACCCTTAGTTACTTATTACAATTGCCCTCTTCTTTTATTTATAAGTGATTTGCTGATTAAATCTAGACAATACGTCACAAGCCACATCTAATTCAGGACTTTCATTTGGTATAATTTTCATTTCCATTTCTGATTGTTTCCTTACCATTAGCTGCATTTTTTCTAACCTGCTTTTAACAAAAGTTACAAATTTATTGATGAGACAGGGTCCAAAAGTCAGAGTCAATAACAAAATTATTTGGAAAATTACAATACCTTTTTCCTGGGTTTGAGTTTGGACAAAAGTAATGAGCCCTCTGGTTAAGACATGGTTGTGTGGGCACTGAATCTCAGAGATATACTAAGAAACTTGGAGCACCGGCCGTAACATTGGTTTTCAATATAACAGAACCTTCCCATCGAACCTAAGGCCCAATTGAAGGGTTGATGTTCATTTTCTAAAGTCATGGTAATTAATATTATTACCAGGATAACAGCCTTCATTTCCCCACTGTTAGTACCTCTCTGCCTTTCCTCGTCTACTCTTTTGCAGAGAGCAACGGGATATCAATATCTTCTCGGTAGCAGCAGGTAGTCTTCAGGGGAATTTTGCTGTTATTCTGTCAATAATTTCCAAGGTCTAAAGAGTTAGTTATCTCTCAAATATATTTCCACCTGTTTGGTTGTTGTGGCCGTTTCCAGGATCTTATAGTACACTGTCCTAAAGCTCTATACCAGTCTATTTCATATACTTCCCAAAGTTCAGGTATTGACAGTTCCCATCCACAAAATAATTTACAAATTGTCTCTTAATTGAAACGCAAGATCACTTTTTATCACAATTTAAACATTGGCAAACAACCCAGCATAAATGTCCGGAAGTAGGGTGTTTTAAACAGGGTATTCCACGGATGTCTCCTGTACTGGGTGATTTGGGTGTATCTGTCTCTGTCTCACAGCAAAAGGGAAAAACCTGAGGAGTTCCTGTCAGTTTGTATAGTCCAGCTCCCCCTGTTTGGTCAGGTATTTGTTCTTCACTCCAGGGTGCAAAATGTACCTTTCGTAGGGTAATTCCAGGTAGTATTTGGAACCATTGATATCTCTGGGAAGATAGGTCCCTTAATTCTGCTGGCGTGAGTCCATCCTTTTTCCGCTGTTCGTACAGCTGTATCTGTGATAAGTAAAACAACAAAAGGTCCTTCCTGACGGGGTGTTAGAGAAGTTTCTTTCCAAGTTTTTATCAATACCTGGTCTCCAGGTTGAGTTCGGTGTATGGAAATATCCAAAGGAGGTCTGTGTACTACCAAACCCTTCTTTTTTAATTCCTGTCTCCTTTTTGTGAGTTCTAAAATATATTCTGTTACACTTCATGCTGAGGACTCAATTTTAATTTTATCAAGGGCTCGGTAACCTTAGGGGTCCCCAGCAAATAGAGCCCCTGACCCCCCTCATCTTCTTTAAAGACTTTTTTCATCCATGCTCCTTTTTCGACAATTCCTTTGCAAATGCCCCCTCTTGCGGCAATAGAAACACTCTACATCTTGTGAGCCAGATCCCTTTCTTTTAGGATTTTCTGGGCCCTTCCGGGGCCTTTCTCCTCTCCTGTCCAGATTTTGTCCTTCTCTTACAGCTGCCACCAAGATTCTAGCCTGTCTCTTCTGACTCTCTAACTTTTTCCTTATATCGATCCAAGATTTAGCCACAAACTTGAGTTTTCAGCAGGGCTTGACCCACGTGACTATCAGGATCTAGTCCAGAATAGAGCTGGAAACTCTTTCTCAACCTTTCTAGCCATTCGGTGGGGGTTTCATCTTTTTTCTGTTGTTCATTGAAGGCTTTATGAATATTTTGTCCTCTGGGTACAGAATCCCTAATTCCCTGAATTATCATATACCGGAGATCGACCATATTATTTCTATGTGCAGGATCTTGATTGTCCCAAATGGGCCGCTGTAAGGGCCACTTTAAATCTCCGGCTGGGCCATGTTGGTGTCTCTGATCCCAATGTCTCATGCCTGCCGTTCTGATCATCCCTCCTTCTTCATTTGTAAGCAAGATCTTTAAAATAGCCTCCATCTCATCCCAAGTATAAATATTAGGGCCGAGGAATTGATCAAAACGTTCTGCTACCCCTAATGGGTCTTCTAACAAGCATCCCATTTCTTTCTTAAATTCTCTCACATCCCCAGAGTTGAGGGGTACAGATACAAATCTGACTCCGGGTTGTGGTCCCCCCATAGCAGTCTCCCTTAATGGATATAATAGATTTTCCTCACTCCTTTCTCTAGTTTGACTTCTAGTCATTGTTCGATTAGGAAGGGCCTCTTCCTCAGATTGGGGGGGTGCTGTTGGAGGAGGATCAGGACCCTGTGGTGATGGAGGAGGGGGAATATAGGGTGGGGGAGATACTGGAAGTTCGTCTTCCTCATGCCTTTTCTTCCTATCCTTTTTCTTTTCTTTTAATGGGAACAAATTAGCGGTCTGGGCTGTACCCAGGATCCATGAAAAGGCATATTCACTCTCCTCCTTATTAAATGGCTGTTTATTGTTAACACATATATTCAGTTGTTGACATATCCAATTCTCAAGGGATCCAAAAATAGGCCAATAAGAATCCTTATTTGTTTTCCTCCCCATACTTCCATACAATAATGGATCATTTTTTTCTCTGGACTTCCCCTTTCGAGAAGGGGAGGCGTCCCAATATTGAATCATTAGGCCTAACGGGCTATCTTGGGGTATATCAGGGAGCCCACCTCTGCCCCGTACCTCCTGCATGGAACCAGAAGCCTTACTGTTCTTCTGGCCCATCTTCCGAGAATGCCTTCTTTCACACAAAATTCACTCGCTTCCCTCCATTCATGGCCCACGCCCTCGCGGACAATGGGAACTGCACTACAAGGAGGTCCACACTCGCTTCGCCCAGTGGACTACTAAGTCTGGTGGACGTCTCAGTCACTCGCACTCTGGGTACCCAATCCCCGACCGAATGGAATCGCAATATACTCACTCACTCCCGAGTCTTCGTCCGGCTCTTCGTGCACAAAAATTACAGGGAACTCACCGAGAACTGCAGTATCTCCTTTCTCTTTTCCTTTTGCTTTCCTATCTCAGTTTGGAAAATCCAGGTGAGCTAAGTCAGAATCTCCTCTGGGACCATCCGAAGATGGGGCGCCCTCCCAGAGTTGAAGTCCGAGTCGGCTGTCTGAATCTGAGTCACGGCACCAAATTTGTTACAGATGAATTGAAATAATTAAAGTCCAAAATAAATTCACTAAGTATTTATTAAGGCAGGAAAGCAAAACCAGCGCTGGACGGCCGGGGAGTCGCAGCTCCATCCAGGCTCGCAAATTCCGACAAGTAACACAGCCCTTTTATTCTCAACTTCAAGGCCGGTTTAAGCAAACAGTTATGCTCTCAGTCCCGTAGCAAGAAGCTGTATGTTACAAAACTAAACTCTTTTTACACTAAAGTCTAGACGAAGGCAAATGTTGTCATAGTAACATGAGATTATGGTTTAACATTGGCCTTGAGAAGGTACATCTTGCAACCTCTTGGTTAACAGCTAATTATTTTCTTGCCAGACAGAACGTTCTCAAATCTGTTGCAGCAAGATCATTCCTTTTGTTAAAAGCCCATTTGATCAGCAAATTACCCTTAGTTACTTATTACACACTCCTTGAGCAGACATATACAATCACAATCGATGTTTATTGTCCCTATTTCACACTATTTCTTCATATCAATCCCCCCTTTTCTATCAAACTAAATAAATTCTTTTACTTAAGTAGTCTTCCTGAATTATATAAAGCATCATACATAAGCGTTACCCTTTTAAACATTCTCCAAACCAACAAATAATACGTGAGGAAATTCCTAAACTGATTAATAAGATCACAATGGGGTGTACCATAGTGTTAAGAATTCCTGTTGCAGAAGGTGACCAGCCAAAGAGAGTATCCCACCACTTATGGTTTCCATCCTGTTCTACCTTTTTAAAACTTTCTTGATCCCCTCTACATCATGATGGATCATAAGAAGAGTTTCGTGTCCCTTTTCTTTGGTTTCTTCCAGTATACATTGTAAATCTGCATGTTTTAATAGTTCTTTTATACTACTTATATTTAGTCCTATGGGGGTAGGAATTATCATCTGTGATAGGGTAAAGTTGGATTTTAAGAATTGATGAGACACTACTGGGGCTGAGTAACTAAAATCGCATCCCGTGATAGTAGTAAAATTACAGATACAGTAATTTTAATATTGTGCAGTTTCCTTTACCTCCCCACCTACGGTTATTGTGTTACACTTAGTTCTTAAACACGCACAACCCTTCCCTGCATATATGATTACTGTTTTCAAGTTTGCATTTGGTCGAGACTCGAAATGACATATTTTCTGATCCGTACCTAAACAAGTATCCTGAGCTATTATGGTATTGCTTTCACAGAGGAAGTCTTGCTGTTCTCACATAATAACAGATCCTAAATCTACTGTTTGCCACTTATTGCCTGTCTTCCTGGCCCATGTTCTATGTTCAAAAGGATATAGGAACACCCCATTATGGTTAATTCCAAGGGCTACAATGGGGTGTATGGTAACTGTTACTACATTATGTATGGTTAATACAAAAGCTGTGATGGTGTGTGTGTTGGGGTCGTAGGTAAAGTTCACCATATTCCACCATGACTGGAGTTTTCTTTCTACCTCTGTAGCATTGTCCCAAACCATCTTTCAAATTTCCGTAGGAAACATGCCTTCCTCTCCTTCTCTTATTATGGATGCAGCTATTGATTGCATCCACATTTGGGCTTGGATACAACTTAGAGCCAGGGCGACGTCATCCTGTAAACCACCGAACACCTTAGTGATAAGTTGATGATCTTCCATGTTTATTTGTTCCCACCTGGGTAGTACCTTCGATATCAACCATTGGTGTGCCCCTAATGCTAATAATGAGGATCTTAGCAGTTGTTGTAGCTTTGATAGATCAGCTGTGGTGGCTGCCAGTTTATTCATTATCACCTCTGAGTCTATGGAATTTAATACTCCGAGTCCTGTTCCCAACATTCCAGTTACATCTCTCACTATTCTGTTCCGATAAATATTTCCCCTTTTTCTTAACCAAGTTGTCCATCCCTCGTAAGAGGTCTGTAAGAAGGGGGAACAAGATGGCTTAACATCAGAAACATTGACTTGTATCTGTAACTCTATTCTTTTGAGAGACCATTCTGGGTTAAACAACATTTGTTGCTGACCTGTATTTCTGATTACATATGGGCCAATTTAAAAAATTTTTTGATTGGGTTTAGTTAATTTAAGATCAAGTGTTAATGGGGTTGTTGTAACTGTGGTGGTGGTAGGAACAGTGGTTAGCATGATTGTTACTTTAATCTTATAAGTCAGAGCTGTTCTTGGGGATTCCTTTCCTAGGCATATTATAAAGATGGGCTCGGTTAAGGTAAAATTGTGCCAACATTCCCGTGAATTAAAGCACATGGTTGTATTTAGAAGGGTAAATTCCTTATCTACCTTTCTGACATTAATCAGGGTGTCTCCCGAAATCTTGGTGTTATCCTTTTCATTATATGTTTGACACCCTACTTTTATCCTATCTGCTAATTTTCCCCATAATCGGTCGACTTTGTATACATCCTCCCGATCCCATTGATTCCTTTGGTACACGTCATTTTCAGAAAAAAACACCATAGCTAGTTTTGTCTTTGAGTCCACCTTTCCCATTATTCCAGTGTGTTTTTTCTGGGCATGATTCCAAGGCCAGTTATCAGGCACTTGGTTGTAGGCAAGAGAGAGGGTACAAAAAAACACAAATGGTTTAAACCCACTATTGATCATTTTAAGAATCTAAACGTTCCTCATATATACATATAAAATCTGTTTTGATCAAAAATATCTTTGTTTGAGTTGGGGCTTACTGATAACAAGTTGGGCAAGACTGGCCACTGGCTCAGTCCCAGACTCTTTTGTTCTATATTGTTTGTTGTGGTGCCCTTCCCATATGGTGGATCCGCAACCGCTCAGGTTCACTTACTTGCCACCCACATTGTTCCCATTTGTCCGAGTAAATTTGAGTTTCAGTTCTTTTTTATCTGGGGTTACTTTCCACAAAGTTGCAGGGGCTTTCTTAATCCGGGTATGGTGAATCCAAGAATTCTGTCCCTCAACCTTGATTGCAGTGTAGGTGGTGAGTAGGACTTGAAAAGGTCCGGTCCACTGTGGTTCCAGGGTTTTATCTGCAAAGCACTTAACATATACATAGTCTCCTTGTTGTATATCGTGAACAGGTCCATCCAGACCCCTACTGCGTGTTCCCATCACATGCTTCTCAATTCTTATTAATTTTTTGTTTAGTGCCACCATATAGGAAGTCATTGTTTCTTCACCAATCTGTGAAGACGTCCCCTTTTGTACCCCATAGGGTCGTCCATATAAAATTTCAAATGGGCTAAGCCCCTCTTTTGCTCTTGGTCTAGTTCGAATTCATGTAAGAGCTAATGGCAAAGACTGGGGCCAAGTTAGATTTGTTTCTTGGCCTAACTTGACAATCTGTTGTTTGATTAGATGATTCATCTTTTCTACCTGGCCACTCGATTGTGGTCAGTATGGGGTATGTAACTGCCAATCTATTCCTAGATGGTGGCTGATCTGTTGTACTATTCTGGACACAAAATGTGGTCCTCTATCCGAGGACATTACCGCTGGGACTCCAAACCTAGGTATTATCTCTTGGAGTAGTATTTTGGTCACTTCCCGGGCTTTAGCAGTTCTGCACGGGAAGGCTTCTGGCCAACCTGAAAAGGTATCTGTTAGTACCAATAAATATAGATACCCCCCTTTTCTAGGAAGTTCCAAAAAATCGATCTGCCAATGTTGCCCTAGAACATTCCCTCTACTAATGTTCCCTAGTTTTATTTTATTTGCTGTATTGGGATTATTGCGTAAAGACATTTCACATTGCTGAGTCACCTGTTTTATTACAGTATACAAGTTTCGCCCTTTCAATTTCTGATTTAGACTTTTATATAAAGTATCAGCTCCCCAATGCGTCTCATTAATAATAGGGCTGTGGTCCATATTAAATTGGATGGTACCACTATACAACCATCCCTTAAATAAATCCACTTATTTATTTTTATTTTATCATTCATGTCCTGAATTACCTTTAAGTTTTCTTTAGAATAGTTTGGCTCTTACAGTTTGGATTTTATCATCTGGTATTAAGGATAATTCCTCCTTTCCTACCTCCTCTGTTACTCGTCTGGCCTCATGGTCGGCCAGGCAGTTTCCAATTTCCAAATCAGTGCCTCAGAGTGGGCCATGCCTCACATCAAGGTCTGGCATGGCATATGTTCCCACCGCTCAACGCCTACTGGGTTGCAGCCAACAGCAGAGCTCAAGATTCTTCTTGGTGGCAAACACAGAGGCCAACCCAGTCTTGCCCTTGACTATGGTAGGAGGCACCTGACCAACCTTATTCCTTGTACTTTGTTGTCAATGCAGAGTTTCATCTGCACATCCCATAAGAAGTCACTGTCATGGCAAAACACACAGATTTACATCAGTAGAACTACTACAGAGTGTATTTTATTTCACTTTTTCTGCCAATATCCCCACAGCCTTGCTGACCAAGGAATATTGTTTTTATCTGAACTGAGCAAGCCTCCCCCTTATCATTTTACTGTAACAGGTAAAGCATTTTTCACCTTTCCTGGAATTTATTTTCAGATACACCTGGTTAAAAATTTCTTTTACTTCAGGGAGGTCCTCTTCTCCTCTTTTCTGTTGAATTAAAGATAAGCTCAGTATTTCAATTACTTGATCATATTTAGCTTTTACTTTCATTTCCCCTTCTTTAAACGTCTAGATGTTCTAATAAATCTCATCCCAACAAACATTTTAGTGAATTTGGCATTCTTATTTGTTTTTTTTAGTTTGTACTTTAAAGGTTTCAGGATGTTTTCCTGGTGGCCAGCAGCTCCCACACCTGTAACAAATTTATTTATTTATTTATTTTTTACTGAAGTTTAACAAATAAGTTGGTTTTGTATTCACTAAAATTCCACCTCATACCCATTCCCTGCCCTAAAGGGGCCGTTACCGGTCCTGTTGTACTGCAAATGCTGCAGCAATTGGGGTGACATTGTCAGGTCCTTCTGCTCAATTGTCAGCAACAGCAACCCCCTCCTCCTTACCATCAGAAGGGTTCGGGGCAGGAGATGCTCTTCCTGCTCTGCAGGTTACACAAGCCTGCCTCTGCAGCAGCACTTCTGTTTTAACCCTTTCTTACCCTGAATGCAAATCTGCTACTTGTTGCTTTAAGTCTGTGTTATTACATATCATGCCTTTGCAGGCAAACAGAAAACATCCTGCCATGCATCCCAGCATGATTCAGTCGCACCTTGGAGGGGGTACTAATCCACAGTCCTTTTGCCACTCAGGTTTGTCCTGGAGGGCGAAGAACATGTCTGCATACGATACTTCGTCCCATTTTCCTTCTCTTCTCAGACACAACATTAATTGCAGGAGAGTGTTATAATCAAACATTCCTCCCTCCTGAGGCCATTTCGCATCACTCCAATTTATACAAAGGCCACCACTGATTACAATATTTAATCCATTTCCTTCTATTTTCGGTACCACCATGTCCTGCGATATCCCTCCAGTGTTTTAATATACAACCCAAGGGCGATTTTTCACAGGGCTTACTCCTTCCATTTCCCATTTTGCAATTTTAATTACTTTGTTTTTCTCCAGCCGCCTTAGCCACCCAAGGTCGGAAACACGGATAGAGCTTCTTACTCATTTTGCACTCAAACGCCTGTCTCAAGCACTCTTGCACTCACACTTAGTCAAAATAATTAAGCTATACACGGAAAATCAAAATTCCTGGAATTTATTTTCGGATACACCTGGTTAAAAGTTCCTTTTACTTCAGGGAGGTCCTCTTTTCTATTTAATTAAAGATAAGCTCAAGATTTCAATTACTTGATCATTTTTAACTTTTAGTTTCATTTCTCCTTCTTTAAAGATCCAGATGTTCTAATAAATCTCATCCCAACAAAGATTTTGGTGAATTTGGCATTCTTATTTGTTTTCTTAGTTTGTACTTTAAAGGTTTCAGGACGTTTTCCTGTGGCCAGCAGCTCCCACAACTGTAACAATTTTTTTTTTTTTTAACTGAAGTTTAACATCAAATAAGTTGGTTTTGTATTCACTAAAATTCCACCTCATTTTTCCTAGTCCCTAGTTCACCAGAACCCTTTGATGGTTCTTTAGCTTAGGGCAATCTCGCTTTCAGTGTCCACTTTCCCTACAATATGCACAGTGATCTGATCATATATGACTTGAGCAGTCATATAGAATCACGATCGATGTCCATTGTCCCCATTTCACACTATTTCTCCATATCAAGGTGATGGTGAAAGATGGCCACCTGAAGGAAGTCATGTATTACAACACAATTTTACAGCTTATCCTGTTACTTCGTAGAGAACAAAAGTGGGATGAAGTAATGTGTGCAGATATGTTTGTGTGGCAGAAAGAGTGTGGGATTAACACCACCTGATCTTTGAGTATGGCTCCAGAAAAGGATAGGGAAAAAAAAACCTGAGACCTAGACTAGAAAGATGTTCTTGTTCAAATTTTTGTGTTAAAAAGAACCATCAAAGGGTTCTGGTGAACTAATTCTGGTGAGTCTAATTCCGTACGTCATTTTGGCGAGCCAGGCAGGATTTCTGCTCAGCTGAGGGACCAGCTGCGGAGCGGATGCTCCTAGGCGCACCCCGGGAGATTTCCTCATGTTATAAACGATAACAATTAAAACATTTTTATTTTGTGTTCAATCAATTTAGGTTGAGAAACAATAAGCAAAACCAGCGCTGGGTGCACAGAGAGCTCAATTAGTTCCACCACACGCACACCTGAGTCCTAAAAGCAGCGTCTTTTATGCCTGAATCTTGACCAATCTCTTCTCACTGGATGTTCATCCTGCTCTTTCCCCATTGGGTCGTTAGGGTACACCTTCTCCTCCTATTGGCTCTCCTTTGGCGCGCTTTTTCAAATCTCAAGGCCTTTGTCTCCTTCAGCAGGCTTTCCCTGGCGTGCTTTCACTTTCTTTATCTCCTTGGCGGGCTTTTCCAAGCAGCGATTGCCTCAGGGGCAGGGGAAGCCATCACATTGTCTCTAAAGGAGAACCGCATGCGCCCAATCACCACAACTGCGATACAGGTCCCAGATTTACACAGGGTACAACAATTACACTTATCACAGTACATCCTATTTTTGACATGAATCATGACTGCGTTTATCACACACGGAGGAGCCTCCTCTTCTCAGCTGTTCATCCGGGAGTAGAAGAGAAACCCCTGGATCCACGGATAAAATGGTATGTTTATAAACAGGGTGGCTGGTAAGACGCACGGAGACGTCTCATGCGCAGCGTAGTCCCCAGGAGGAAAAGGTACCTTGGGAAGGGGGTTTGCTGACCAAAGGGTGGCCGCTAGCAATCTTGAGGGCAGATCGAGCAAACCAGAGGTTACTGCCAAATCCTATTACAAGCCCAGAGGCCTCACAACGGAAAGTGGGGGGTGGGATGGAATGAGGCAGAATCTCACAGTAATAAGTTAAAAACAGAGGGACCTCATAGCAAAAGTAAGGGAAATTTTTGCGTTCGGAAAAAGGAAAACAGGGGAGTAACAAAATCTTAAATAATTCATAACCAATAATCGTTTTTATTATCTGTTACATATTCTGCAGAAACTTTGGAGCGTCTGATTTACCGTGTATAGCTTAATTATCCTAAGTGTGAATGTGTGTGAATGCAAGGGTGTGATTGAGATGCGCATTTTGATTTTCCGTGTATAGCTTAATTATCCTGACTAAGTGTGAGTGCAAGGGTTTTTGAGACTCACATTTGAAACGAGTGAGGAGCTCTATCTGAGTTTCCAACCTTGGGCGACTAAGGCGGATGGAGAAAAGCGAAGCGACTGAAATTGTGAAATGGGAAATGGAAGGAGTAAGCCCTGTGAAAAATCGCCTTTGGGTTGTATATTAAAACATTGGAGGGATATTGTAGGACAGGGTGGTACCGAAAATAAGAGGAAATTGATTAAGTATTGTAATCAATGGTGGCCTCTGTATAAATTGGAGGGTGACGCGAAATGGCCTCAGGAGGGAGGAACGTTAGATTATGACACTCTCCTGCAATTAATGTTGTTTCTGAGAAGAGAGGGAAAGTGGGGTGAAGTATCATATGCAGACATGATCTTTGTCCTCTGGGACAAACCTGAATGGCAAAGGGACTGCGGATTAGTACCCCCTCAGGATCCTATGGTACTAGCACTAGAAAGAGAGGATAGGAGGGAGCGTAAAGGAAAGTTGAAAATATGCTGCTCAGCATGTAGTATTGGACAAAGGTGTACTAAATTAAATGGAGAACAAGAGCCCGAATTGGATGATTTATTCAACCCACCTTATAGAGTGGAGAGACAAGGCTCGGCCGGGGCTCCCAGTCCACCCCCAGACGAACAATAAATCCCACAAGTTATTTATAAAGAAAGTCAAATACCCGCTCCCACACAAGGAAACACAAAAACCGCCATTACGGCTCCAAATAGTCTGGTGTCTTCACACACCAGACAGAAGTCTATCTTACAGGCATCCCTCCAAGAAGCCGTAAATCCGGACAGAGGAACAATGAAAATAAAAGTTCCGTTCACGGGCGCTGCTCTGAGAGAATAGAAAGAGGTTGCCCGAGAATACCATAATGATCCGATAAATACGGCACAAAATTTTAAATTTATAATAAAACAGCACAATCCTGGCTGGAGTGATATACAATTATTATTAGATTGTTTGACTGAAACTGAAAAGCAACTAGTCATAAAAACAGCGAGGGATCTCGCAAAGGAACACTATGATATAAAGGGAGATAATTATAGAGAATGGTTTCCTTTGTTGGACCCGGAATGGAACCCAAACCACGCCGCTGAAATGGAAAGATTACAAGCATACCAGGAATGGATATTCAGAGGAATGGAGAAAGCGATTCCTAGAACAATAAATTGGGCAGTGTTATATGAGGTTAGACAGGGTCCCTCTGAAACACCTTCAGAATTCCTAGACAGAATAAGAGATGCGAAGCGCCGGCACACATCTCTGGACCCAAATTCGGAGGTAGGCGCACAGCAAGTAATATTCCTCTTTTTGGGACAATCACAGGGGGATATTAGGCGCAAGTTGCAAAAATTGAGACCTCCGGAAAATAGAGACTTGGAAAATTAGTAGAGGAAGCATGGAGAATATTCAGTAATCGAGAAGAAGGTTACAAGCAGGACCAAATGAAAATATTAGCAGTAGTAAGAGAGAATGAGAAACGGAAATCTAAAGTTAAATCAATGCGTGGGCTGACACCCCTGGGTAGGAATCAGTGTGCAATATGCAAAAGGACAGGACACTGGAAAAACGAATGCCTGAACGCCGACATCAAGAAAACACTAAATGGCGCAATGGTCAAGGGAAGACAATAGCTCACGTAAAAGAAGAATAATAGACTAGCCGACCCATTAGTAAAAATTAAATTAGGAGAAGAACAGGAGGAGGTGGAATTTTTAGTAGACACGTGAGCTACCTATTCGGTTTTGAACCAAGCTTTAATGCCTTTGGGAAATGATTATGTTTCGGTAAAAGGTTCAACGGGCCAAACTGAAAAGGCTTATTTTTGCAAACCTTTAAAATATAAGTTGGGAAAACAGATAGGGATCCATAAATTCCTATATATGCCAAACTCCCCAAAGTCCCTTCTTGGTAGGGACTTATTAGAACAATTAGAGGCAACAATCACATTTTTAAGTCACTCTGGAGGTGAATGATCACCAATACATGCAGGTTATGAGCCTATCTTTGGCCAGTACTCCTATAAAAAGGGAAATTGATACCAGAATTATTGATCAGGTATATCCCGGAGTATGGGCAATTGACATACTGGGATGTGCCAAGAATGCATCACCCATAATAGTAAAACTAAAAGAAGGGCAGAGTGCAGTAAAAATTAAACAATGCCCACTTAAAAGGGAAGATAGGGAAGGAATTTGTCCAAACACAGAGCGATTCATAGAACTGAAACTACTAAAAGAATGTGAGTCAGAATTTAGCACACCTATCCTCCCAGTTAAAAAACCTGATGGGTCCTATAGGATAGTTCAAGACTTAAGGGCCATTAACAAAATAACAGAGGATCTGTATCCTGTAGTAACTAACCCCTACACCTTACTAACCACCCTGACACCCGACCTAGCTTGGTTCAGAGTGCAGAAGGATTTTTAAAGGACCAAGGACATATGTTACCATTGTCCGGGTTGGACAACCCAGGCCTGTTAGTTGAAGCTGCAGAGCAGCTTTAAATTGTCCTGGGAACAAGCAGGGTGAGAAAGAAAACAAGCTATGCACAAACAAGAAGCCAGGTGCAGAGCAAGTCCTGGGAACCACGGAATCAACACACTCTCATCGGCACACTCTGATCAGGCGCCAGCAGCATGCTCACCAATCAGCGACATGGACCCCACATAGCCAGAGACTTTTATCCAATCATCTGTGTGTAAAGTCGGGTGAGCGGTCAGTTTAAGGTATAAATATGACCTGTTTGTTTAATAAAGTGAGCACGGCATGTAGCCATATTGGTGTCATTGTCTTGACTTGGCTGACTCTCCACGGTGGACCCTCTTCATCACAGTTCTAGATTTAAAAGATGCCTTCTTTTGCCTCCCTCTCCACGAAGCCAGCCAAAGAATTTTTGCTTTTGAATGGGAAAATCCCAAAAGTGGTCAAAAGACCCAGCTCACATGGACAGTGCTGCCACAGGGGTTTAAAAATAGCCCCACAATTTTTGGAAACCAATTAGCAAAGGATTTGGAGTTATGGGAACCACCGTCAGGAGAAGGGAAAGTGTTACAATATGTAGACGATCTTCTTATTGCAACCATTACCGAAGAATCTTGTATTATTTGGACTGTGAGTCTGCTGAACTTTCTGGGACTACAAGGATATCAGGTTTCTAAGAAGAAGGCACAGGTGGTGTTACAACAGGTCACATACCTGGGGTACGAGATCAGTGCCGGACAATGGGTCCTAGGGAAGGCCCGGAAAGAAGCCATATGCCAAACCCCCTGAACCACGAACTGTAAAGGAACTGCGGACATTCCTGGGAATGACAGGGTGGTGCCAGCTTTGGATATGTGATTATGGCTTGCTTGTTAAACCATTATATTCCCTGATAGCAGCTAATCAGAAGGATCTACAGTGGGATGCTGAATCAGACAGAGCTTTCCATGAACTGAAGAAAGCCTTGATGTCGGCACCAGCACTAGGACTTCCTGATGTGAGTAAGCCATTTTTCCTATTTTCCCATGAGAAACAGGGAATGGCATTAGGAATATTGGCACAAGATTTGGGACCATACAGATGGGCAGTGGCATACTTCTCTAAACAGCTGGATGCCACTGCAAAAGGATGGCCTGGTTGCCTGAGAGCAGTAGCAGCCGTCATCCTAAACATCCAGGAGGCCCGGAAGTTTACCCTGGGCCAGAAAATGACTGTCTTAGTATCCCACACAGTGTCTGCAGTCCTAGAAGCAAAAGGGGGACATTGGCTTTCCCCACAGAGATTCCTAAAATACCAAGCCATAATGGTAGAATAAGACGATGTTGAGATCGTGACTACAAACATCGTCAATCCGGCCTCGTTTCTCAATGGGAATGTTGGAAAATTGGTTGATCATGACTGTCTAGAAACGAAGCCACTTATTCTAGTCGGACAGATCTCAAGGATGTTCCTATTGATGGAGCTGAACATTGGTTCACGGATGGGAGCAGCTATATGCTGAATGGAAAGCGACATTCTGGATATGCTGTTACAACCTCTGAAGAAGTGATAGAATCAGGGCCGCTACCAGCTGACACTTCGTCGCAGAAGGCTGAAATCATAGCCCTTACTTGAACTCTGGAGAAAGCTCGAGGAAAGACTATAAATATTTGGACTGATTCTAAATATGCCTTTGGAGTGGTACATGCTCATGGAGCAATATGGAAAGAAAGGGGACTGTTAAACTCCCAAGGAAAAATCATCAAACATGCAGAAGAGATTTTGAAACTCCTAAATGCGGTCCAGCTTCCTGAAAGGGTGGCAATTATGCACATTAAAGCACACCAGAAAGTGAGCACAGAATTGGAAAGAGGAAATGATCTGGCAGACAGGGAAGCAAAACAGGCAGCCAGAAAAAACAATCAAGGTAGTGGGTGCGCTAATACCTGATGGACAAATATCTCTAGAAGGTAAACCAGACTATACAAAAGAAGATCGCAAACTGATTTCTGACCTAGAGGGATCATATAATAAGGAAGGGTGGGCTTATAACCTCACATGGCAGAAGAGTGATTCCTTCCTACATGGTATGGTCAGTAGTCCGGGAAGAACATAGAAAAAGGCACTGGGGGGCAGAAGCTCTATACAAAGATCTCACTAAAAACATGATAGCATGAAATTTGTATACTACTGTTAGACGAGTAACCCAGCAATGTGATCTTTGTCTGCAGACTAAACCTAAGATTACCAAGAGGCCAAAATTTGGAAAAACTGGGAGAGGAAATGTTCCAGGGCAACATTGGCAGATCGATTTCTCGGAACTTCCTAGAAAAGGGGGGTATCGATATTTATTGGTACTAACAGACACCTTAATTATCCAAAGTTGGGAGGTGTTCAAGGACCCTAATTGTCAACATGATGAATACACCAAGACTCTTAGTGTCAGCACCACGGATCTACTAGACACAAGGTCCTTGGATTCGTTATCTTTATAAGGGCCATATGGTCCTAAGTTTCTGTTGTGTATATAACGTGGCCAAAACAAGGACTTTGAATCATGCTCATTAGTCTATCGAGGAACAGAGTCTGCACAGAAACAAGAAGGTAAAAAAGGTTCACTGGAGGAAGACTCCTGATCTTCATCCTGAAGACCCCCAGACGACCACTCCTCAAGGACATTGCGCAGGAGCGAAATATGTAGATGAATTCCAAGAATAGTAATGAATATGTAAATGATTTCCTGATGGAAACCATAATTGGTGGGATACTCTCTTTGGCTGGTCACCTTCTGCAACAGGAATTCTTAACACTATGGTACACCCCATTGTGATCTTATTGATCAGTTTAGGAATTTCCTTAATACTAACCATTATGTTATATTTGTGGGTTTGGAGAATGTTTAAAAGGGTAACACTTATGTATGATGCTTTATATCATTCGGGAAGACTGCTTAAGTGAAAGAATTTACTTAGTTTGATAGAAAAGGGGGGATTGATATGGAGAAATAGTGTGAAAAGGGGACAATGGACATCGATCATGATTGTATATGACTGCTCAAGGAATATGGGTATGGTGACTAGTCATGGGTGTGGTGTCTGGTCACATAGGCACACAGCTTTGAGGAGACACTTACCCTTCTTCCTCTAACAAAGGGGCTATTTAAAAAAGGATGAGAAAAGGATGAGAGCCATTTCAATGTTATCTAGAGGGAGGGAGTGCTAAGTCTTCTTGCTGGAGAAGATCAGATGGTCACAAGGACATGAATCACCTACAAACCTGCAAGACCACCACATTCCAGGCAAAGGACTGATAAGCTAATTAACATATGAAGCGAGAGTAAGCAGGGTTTAGGTAACGAATATGTATAGGCGTTAATTGAATATTCATTTGTTTTATTGTATAAATGTGAGATGGTTCGTCACTTTGGGCATGCATGCTTGTGGAGGAGCGATCCCCGATGCATCCGCGCGCAATAAACATACCTACTTTATAACTTTCGAGTTATAGAATCTAATTCCGTACGTCAACCTAATGTATACAAAGGCCACCAATTCTTACAATATTTTAAAAATCTCTTTTTGTTCAAATTTTCTCCGGGAATTCCGCCAAATATTTTCAAATTCTTAAAAATACATCCCAGGGGTATTTCAGTATTTATTTCTTGGCTCGTTTTGCCCCCCCCCCCCCATCTTCCTAATAAGTCTG
Organism: Falco rusticolus; assembly: GCF_015220075.1. NCBI lineage: Eukaryota > Metazoa > Chordata > Aves > Falconiformes > Falconidae > Falco > Falco rusticolus. The sequence continues at coordinate 19,923,260 of NC_051209.1, read as the reverse complement.
GTATTTGTCTACGATGTATTAGTTATTGCTGGAGGCACTAACGTCAGAACAAACACACACCACAGTTCAAGACCTCTATTTAGCCTTATTTCTTGGTCTCATTTTATTTTTTTTGCGAGGAGATAATTTATCTTAGACTCTGACACTTGCCACCCTTTGTTCGAGTATACGGACAGCCCCTACGACATTAAGGGCAGAGGTTAATTCGTGCTTTTTCCAAATGGTGTTATATCTAATGTTTTGTCCACAGTCTCCTGCTCTAATTTCTAATTATGCATTCCAACACTTCATAAACTGATTTCAATCGCTCTGTCCGTCTCCGGCTGGCCCCTCGCGGGGAACACGGACTCGCAGATCGGGACTCCCCATTGGCTTCGCAGTTACACTCACACACTTCACACTCTGCGGGCAGCCCTCAGTCACACAGGCAGTATGTTACAAGGTACCGTGCGCTTACATACAGCTCTAGGAACGCTGACAGTTCACGTTATCACACAAAGTACGCATTTCAATGAACAATTGCCAAAAAACAGATTCTAATTTTATCTGGCCTTAGGCAGAGTGTTAAGTTTTCCGCTATTTGCCTAGAATTACCAGAATATTATTTTTTTTTAACATACATTTCATAACTCCAAGTTTGAACATGTAACAAGACAACACATAGAACAAACAAGACACAGAGCGCTATTTCAATCGTTAAATTCTAGGAATTCCCCAAATCTTAAGACAACCTAAAAGAAGTTTTTAGCTGCCCAAATCTTTATGAATTATTTAAGATTTTGTTACTCCCATGTTTTCCTTTTTTTTTTTTTTTTCCGACGCAAAAATTTCCCTCTTACTTTTGCTATGAGGTCCCTCTTAACTTGTTACTGTGAGATTCCGCCTTATTCCGGCCTGCCCCCCGCTTTCCGTCACGAGGCCTCCGGGCTTTTAGGATCTGGCAGTAACCTCCGGTTTGCTCGGTCTGCCCTCAAGATCGCTAGCGGTCACCCCTTGGTCAGCAACCCCCCTCCCAAGGTACCTTTTCCTCCTGGTGACTACGCTGCACGCTGGACGTCTCCGTGTGTCCTACCCGCCACCCTGTTTATAAACATATGGTTTTATCCGTGTATCCAGGGGTTTCTCTTCTGCTACCTGGTGAACAGCTGAGAAGAGGAGGCTCCTCCAAGGAAATCCGGGCGTACCTAGGAGCATCCACTCCGCAGCTGGTCCCTCAGCCGAGCAGAAATCCTCCTGCCTGGCTCGCCAAAATGACGTGCGGAATTAAACTCTATAACTCGAAAGTTATAAAGTAGGTATGTTTATTGCGCGCAGATGCACGGGGGATCGTTCCACCACAAGCGTGCATGCCTGAAGTGATGAACCATCTCATATTTATACAATAAAACAAATGAATGTTCAATTGACACCTATACATATTCGTTACCTAAAACCACATACTCTCACTTCCTATGTTAATTAGCTTATCAGTCCTTTTCCTGGAATGTGGTGGTCTTGCAAGTTAGCAGCTAATTCATGTCCTTGTCGATCATCTGGTTTTCTTTAGCAAGGAGATCTCTAGATAACATTGGAATGTTTCTCATCCTTTTTATAAATAGCCCCTTTGTTAGGGGAAGAAGAGTAGGTAATCACAATCGATGTTTATTGTCCCTATTTTGCACTATTTCTCCATATCAAGCCAAGGAACATTATTTGCCCTACAACAGGTTTGCAAGTGCAAAGGGGAGAGCAAGAGAGCAAGAGAAAGGAAGGAAAGAAGGAAAGAGTTCACAGCAATAGCTACCAGCCTGGAGCTGCAGCATCCCAACAGTCCGATTCGTTTCCAAGTCCAGTGGGGGAACGTTCCGTCTGATGTTGATTGGTTCTGTTCTTTTATAGGATTGTCACAAGCTGTTCTGCTTAACTACAGCTTCTACCCGGCAGTGGTGTGCGTGTGCAATACCATCAGGTGGTCCTCAGAGGTCTCCAGGCCCCTCAACCCCCCCAACCCCAGGTCTGGGCACATGTACAGGGGTTTGGTTAAGTTTCTCAGGATTAGCTCCCCCTGTTGCTCCATGGTGTCAGTCGGTGGGTTTCCTGCCTTAACAATGTTGAGATAAACCCCTGCTATGGCAATGGTGTGAGTTTCCTGCCATAGAAATCTTGAGACAAATATATGCTGTAGCAATGGTGGTTCTCACTGACACAGTCTCTTATACCTGCCCTGTTGCATGGGGTAGGAGACTTCGTCCCCCTCCGTTAGGGCTATGTGATACAGGTGCAATGGTGCCATATGAAGATTTTGATGCATGACCTGTAGGATCAAGATGTAGGTGTTAAATTTAAGTGATTTAAGAACCTAGGTCTTGTTGACCATGTTTATCATCAGTTTAAATTGTATGCCCAGATATAACCTTTCTGTCAGTTTATGCCCCATTCAGTGCACAGGAAGGACATACAGACAGGGGTTTTTAAAGATCTTGATGTTCTGAAAGCTGATGCCTCTTGTTTAACTTTTTAAACAAAGCAAAGGGCACATAAGTGTAGAATAGGTGTGATGATAGTTTTCCTAGTAACCACAGGCTGCACCTTGCTTAGTGATATGGAGAAATAGTGTGAAATGGGGATAATGGACATCAATTGTGATTGTATGTGTCTGCTCAAGGAATGTGGGTATGGTGACTAGTCATGGGTGCGGTGTCTGGTCACATAGGCACACAGTTCTGAGGAGACAACTACAGTTTTGAGGAGTCGCCTGCCCCTCTTCCTCTAACAAAGGGGAGACGGGGAGACGCCTGCCCTTCCTTCTCTAACAAAGGGGCTATTTAAAAGAGAATGAGAAAAGGATGAGAGACATTCAAATGCTATCTAGAGGAAGGGAGTGCTAAGTCTCCTTGCTGGAGAAGATTGGATGGTCACAAGGACATGAATCACCTGAAGAAGATCAGATGGTCACGAGAACATGAATCACCTACAAACCTGCAAGACCACCACATTCCAGGAAACGGACTGATAAGCTAATTAACATACGAAGCGGGGTTTAGGTAACGAATATGTATAGGCGTTAATTAAATATTCATTTGTTTCATTGTATAAATGTGAGATGGTTTGTCACTTCGGGTATGCACGCTTGTGGAGGAGCGATCCCCCGTGCATCTGCGCGCAATAAACATACCTACTTTATAACTTTCGAGTTATAGAGTCTAATTCCGCACGTCATTTTGGCGAGCCAGGCAGGAGGATTTCTGCTTGGCTGAGGGACCAGCTGCGGAGCGGACGCTCCTAGGCGCGCCCCGGGAGATTTCCTCGGAGGAGCCTCCTCTTCTCAGCTGTTCACCCGGGAGCAGAAGAGAAACCCCTGGATCCACGGATAAAACGGTATGTTTAGTAATGGGGTGGCTGGTGAGACGCATGGAGACGTCCGGCGCGCAGCGTAGTCCCCAGGAGGAAAGGTACCTTGGGAGGGGGTTTGCTGACCAAGGGGTGACTGCTAGCGATCTTGAGGATAGATCGAGCAAACCAGAGGTTACTGCCATTCCTAAAAGCCCGGAGGCCTCGTGACGGAAAGCGGGGGGCAGGACGGAATAAGGCGGAATCTCACAGGAACAAGAGGGACCTCATAGCAAAAGTAAAAGGGAAACTTTTGCGTAGGAAAAAGAGGAAGCTAAAAACTTCCTTTAGGTTGTCTTAAGAATTGGGGAATTCCTGGAATGTAACAACTGAAATAGCGCTCTGTGTCTTGTTTGTTCTATGTGTTGTCTTGTTATATGTTCAAAACTCGGAGTTAGAAATGTATGTTGAAAAATATTAACATTCTGGTAATTCGTGGCAAATAGCGGAAAACTTAACACTCTGCTTAAGACTAGGAAAACTGGTTTTTGTTTGTTGTTTCTTTTTGGCAATTGTTCATTGAAATGCATACATTGTGAACTGTTAGTGTTCCTAAAAGTTGTACATAAGTGCACGTATAACATACTGCTTGTGTGACTGAGGGCTGCCCGGAGAGTGTGAATGGTGTGATTGAGATGCGCATTTTGATTTTCCGTGTATAGCTTAATTATTTTGACTGAGTGTGAGTGCAAGAGTGCTTGAGACACGCGTTTGAGTGCAATACGAGTAAGGAGCTCTATCCGTGTTTCCGACCTTGGGTGGCTAAGGCAGCCGGAGAAAAACAAAGTAATTAAAATTGCAAAATGAGAAAAGGAAGGAGTAAGCCCTGTGAAAAATCGCCTTTGGGTTGTATATTAAAACACTGGAGGGATATCGCAGGACATGGTGGTACTGAAAATAGAAGGAAATTGGTTAAATATTGTAATCAGTGGTGGCCTTTGTATAAATTGGAGAGTGATGCGAAATGGCCTCAGGAGGGAGGAACGTTAGATTATAACACTCTCCTGCAATTAATGTTGTGTCTGAGAAGGAAAATGGGACGAAGTATCGTATGCAGACATGTTCTTCGTCCTCCAGGACAAACCTGAGTGGCAAAAGGACTGTGGATTAGTACCCCCTCGGGATCCTATGGTACTAGCACTAGAAAGAGTGCAGGATTAACATCACCTGATCTTTGATTGTGGCTCTAGAAAAGGATAGGAAAAAACTGAGACCTAAACTAGAAAGATGTTCTTGTTGAAATTTTTGTGTTTAAAAGCTCAGGCTGCGGTTCCTTCTGTGGAGCAACCAGAATGAAACACGTTGTAAGATATAAAAACTTGTACTGATGTATGTAAAACCTGAGGGGGGTGTGTGTGTGTGTGTGAAGAATCAAAGACCTTGTGAAAGTGTTGGGGTGAGTTTGTACAAACCCCCGTACCCCCTCCAAGGTGCGACTGAGTCATGCTGGGATGCATGGCAGGGTGTTTTCTGTTTGCCTGCAAAGGCATGATATGTAATAACACAGACTTAAAGCAACAAGTAGCAGATTTGCATTCAGGGTAAGAAAGGGTTAAAACAGAAGTGCTGCTGCAGAGGCAGGCTTGTGTAACCTGCAGAGCAGGAAGAGCATCTCCTGCCCCGAACCCTTCTGATGGTAAGGAGGAGGGGGTTGCTGTTGCTGACAATTGAGCAGAAGGACCTGACAATGTCACCTCAATTGCTGCAGCATTTGCAGTACAACAGGACCGGTAACGGCCCCTTTAGGGCAGGGAATGGGTATGAGGTGGAATTTTAATGAATACAAAACCAACTTATTTGTTAAACTTCAGTAAAAAATAAATAAATAAATAAATTTGTTACGGTTGTGGGAGCTGCTGGCCACCAGGAAAACATCCTGAAACCTTTAAAGTACAAACTAAAAAAACAAATAAGAATGCCAAATTCACTAAAATGTTTGTTGGGATGAGATTTATTAGAACATCTAGACGTTTAAAGAAGGGGAAATGAAATTAAAAGTTAAATATGATCAAGTAATTGAAATATTGAGCTTATCTTTAATTCAGCAGTAAAGAGGAATAGAGGACCTCCCTGAAGTAAGAGAAATTTTTAACCAGGTGTATCTGGAAATAAATTCCAGGAAAGGTGAAAAATGCTTTGCCTGTTACAGTAAAATGATAAGGGGGAGGCTTGCTCAGTTCAGATAAATACAATATTCCTTGGTCAGCAAGGCTGTGGGGATATTGGCAGAAAAAGTGAAATAAAATACACTCTGTAGTAGTTCTACTAATGTAAATCTGTTGCAGAATGGCTGTGTGATCATGGCCATGACTCCCTTAAAGATCTTTGTGAAACAAAGTTAGCGTAAGTTAGCTGAAGCAGGCCTTGCAGCTATGCTGAGGCATGCTGATAAGGAAGCTGAGAAAAACACTGACCTTGTGCCTAATGTTGTATATAACTTTGAGGAATTCGTGTAGACAAGAGAGGGAAAAAAAATATGTAGCTAGCTATCCGCAGAAACCGCAAGTAGGAGGACCTATGAAAATGTAACCCTTTAGAGCTTAGCCAATCAGCAGATGATTTGTAGGCATAATTAACTGGAACTGTATATAAGACATAATCGTGCCGTAATAAATCGAAGCTTGCTCTATCACTCATATTGAGTCGGCCGCGTGCTTCCCCTCGCTCGTCGCATAAATCTGTGTGTTTTGCCATGACAGTGACTTCTTATGGGATGTGCAGATGAAACTCTGCATTGACAACGAAGTACAAGGAATAAGGTTGGTCAGGTGCCTCCTACCATAGTCAAGGGCAAGACTGGGTTGGCCTCTGTGTTTGCCACCAAGAAGAATCTTGAGCTCCGCTGTTGGCTGCAACCCAGTAGGCGTTGAGCGGTGGGAACAAATGCCATGCCAGACCTTGATGTGAGGAATGGCCCCCTCTGTTATAAGAGGGTCATCCAGGAAGGAAGAACATAAGATGGCCCATTGAGGCACTGATTTGGAAATTGGAAACCGCCTGGCTGACCATGAGGCCAGATGAGTAACAGAGGAGGTCAGAAAGGAGGAATTATCCTTAATACCAGATGATAAAATCCAAACTGTAAGTACAGAACAGGAGCCAAACTATTCTAAAGAAAACTTAAAGGTAATTCAGGTCATGAATGATAAAATAAAATTAAGTAAGTGGACTTATTTAAGTGATGGTCGTATAGTGGTACCATCCAATTTAATATGGACCACAGCCCTATTATTAATAAGACGCATTGGGGAGCTGATGCTTTATATAAAAGTCTAAATCAGAAATTGATAGGGCGAAACTTGTATACTGTAATAAAACAGGTGACTCAGCAATGTGAAATGTCTTTACGCAATAATCCCAATACAGCAAATAAAATAAAACTAGGGAACATTAGTAGAGGGAATGTTCTAGGGCAACATTGGCAGATCGATTTCTCGGAACTTCCTGGAAAAGGGGGGTATCGATATTGGTACTAACAGATACCTTTTCAGGTTGGCCAGAAGCCTTCCCGTGCAGAACTGCTAAAGCCCGGGAAGTGACCAAAATACTACTCCAAGAGATAATACCTAGGTTTGGAGTCCCAGCGGTAATGTCCTCGGATAGAGGACCACATTTTGTGTCCAGAATAGTACAACAGATCAGCCACCATCTAGGAATAGATTGGCAATTACATACCCAATACCAACCACAATCTGTAGGACAAGGCCTCAAGGAAAATAGTCCAAGTACTCATAGCCTGATGAATAGAGACTTGTTAGAACTTGTAGGGCACAAGCCCTGGGAGCAAAGGAACAAGCTAACTTCAGACCCCTGAGCCGTCACAGTTGAGGAGGCAACCAGACGGACAGAGAAACAAGTAGCCAGATAAGGGAACGGATGGCGTCAATATGTAATCAAGAAAGCCGCGTAGAAAGAAACTCCCTAACCTTGGAATAGAAATTATTGCTATGTCAAGATAAACTAGTAAGTTCCTATTGTTCTAACAGTGTGCCTTAAATATCAACCAATCAGTGTTTTTTACGCTTAAGATTTAACCAATCAGTGTGTAATATGTAGAAGGTAGAAACGTATATAATTGTAAGAAAATCACTAATAAATGGACAACTTGCTTGCATCAAGCTGCGTCCCGTCTCTTCATTCGCCGCAACAATCGAGTGGCCAGGTGGAAAAGATGAATCATCTAATCAAACAACAGATTGTCAAGTTAGGTCAAGAAACAAATCTAACTTGGCCCCAATCTTTGCCATTAGCTCTTACACGAATTCGAAGTAGACCAAGAGCAAAAGAGGGGCTTAGCCCATTTGAAATTTTATATGGACGACCCTATGGGGTACAAAAGGGGACGTCTTCACAGATTGGTGAAGAAACAATGACTTCCTATATGGTGGCACTAAACAAACAATTTGTTGCAGAATGGCTGTGTGATCATGGCCATGACTCCCTTAAAGATCTTTGTGAAACAAAGTTAGCGTAAGTTAGCTGAAGCAGGCCTTGCAGCTATGCTGAGGCATGCTGATAAGGAAGCTGAGAAAAACACAGACCTTGTGCCTAATGTTGTAAATAACTTTGAGGAATTCACGTAGACAAGAGAGGAAAAAACAATATGTAGCTAGCTATCCGCAGAAACCGCAAGTAGGAGGACGTATGAAAATGTAACCCTTTAGAGCTTAGCCAATCAGCAGATGACTAGTAGGCATAATTAACTGGAACTGTATATAAGACATAATCGCGCCGTAATAAATCGAAGCTTGCTTTATCACTCATATTGAGTTGGCCGCGTGCTTCCCCTCGCTCGTCAACAATTAATAAGAATTGAGAAGCATGTGATGGGAACACGCAGTAGGGGTCTGGATGGACCTGTTCACGATATACGACCAGGGGACTATGTATACGTTAAGTGTTTTACAGATAAAACCCTGGAACCACAGTGGAACGGACCTTTTCAAGTCCTACTCACCACCTACACTGCAATCAAGGTTGAGGGACAGAATTCTTGGATTCACCATACCCGGATTAAGAAAGCCCCTGCAACTTTGTGGAAAGTAACCCCAGATAAAAAAGAACTGAAACTCAAATTTACTCGGACAAATGGGAACAATGTGGGTGGCAAGTAAGTGAACCTGAGCGGTTGCGGATCCACCATATGGGAAGGGCACCACAACAAACAATATAGAACAAAAGAGTCTGGGACTGAGCCAGTGGCCAGTCTTGCCCAACTTGTTATCAGTAAGCCCCAACTCAAACAAAGATATTTTTGATCAAAACAGATTTTATATGTATATATGAGGAACGTTTAGATTCTTAAAATGATCAATAGTGGGTTTAAACCACTTGTGTTTTTTTGTACCCTCTCTCTTGCCTACAACCAAGTGCCTGATAACTGGCCTTGGAATCATGCCCAGAAAAAACACACTGGAATAATGGGAAAGGTGGACTCAAAGACAAAACTAGCTATGGTGTTTTTTTCTGAAAATGACGTGTACCAAAGGAATCAATGGGATCGGGAGGATGTACACAAAGTCGACCGATTATGGGGAAAATTAGCAGATAAGATAAAAGTAGGATGTCAAACATATAATGAAAAGGATAACACCAAGATTTCGGGAGACACCCAGATTAATGTCAGAAAGGTAGATAAGGAATTTACCCTTCTAAATACAACCGTGTGCTTTAATTCACGGGAATGTTGGCACAATTTTACCTTAACCGAGCCCATCTTTATAATATGCCTAGGAAAGGAATCCCCAAGAACAGCTCTGACTTATAAGATCAAAATAACAATCATGCTAACCACTGTTCCTACCACCACCACAGTTACAACAACCCCATTAACACTTGATCTTAAATTAACTAAACCAGATCCAAAGATTTATACAATTGGACCATATGTAATCAGAAATACAGGTCAGCAACAAATGTTGTTTAACCCAGAATGGTCTCTTAAAAGAATAGAGTTAAAAATACAAGTCAATGTTTCTGATGTTAAGCCATCCTGTTCCCCCTTCTTACAGACCTCTTACGAGGGATGGACAACTTGGTTAAGAAAAAGGGGAAATATTTATCGAAACAGAATAGTGAGAGATGTAACTGGAATGTTGGGAACAGGACTCGGAGTATTAAATTCCATAGACTCAGAGGTAATAATGAATAAACTAGCCGCCACCACGGCCGATCTATCAAAACTACAACAACCACTAAAATCTTCATTATTGGCATTAGGGGCGCATCAATGGTTGATATCGAAGGTACTCCCCAGGTGGGAACAAATAAACATGGAAGATCATCAACTCATCACTAAGGCATTAGGTGGTTTACAGGATGACGTCGCCCTGGCTCTAAGTTGCATCCAAGCCCAAATGTGGATGCAATCAATAGCTGCATCCATAATAAGAGAAGGAGAGGAAGGCATATTTCCTACAGAAATTCGAAAGATGGTTTGGGACAGTGCTACGGAGGTAGAAAGAAAACTCCAGTCATGGTGGAATATGGTGAACTTTACCTATGACCCCAACACACACACCATCACAGCTTTTGTGTTGACCATACATAATGCAGTAATAATTACCATACACCCCATTGTAGCCCTTGGAATTAACCATAATGGGGTGCTCCTATACCCTTTTGAACATAGAACATGGGCCAGAAAGACAGGCGACAAGTGGCAAACAGTAGATTTAGAATCTTGTATTATGCGAGAGCAGCAGGGCTTCCTCTGTGAAAGCAATACTATAATGGCTCAGGATACTTGTTTAGATACAGATCAGAAAATATGTCATTTCGAGGCCCGACCAAATGCAAACTTGAAAACAGTAATTATATATGCAGGGAAGGGATGTGCGTGTTTGAGAACTAAGTGTAACACAATAACCATAAATGGGGAGGTAAAAGAGACTGCACAGTATTCAAATTATTGTATTTGTAATTTTACTACTATCACAGGATGCGATTTTAGTTACTCAGCCCCAGTAGTGTCTCATCAATTCTTAAAATCCAATTTTACCCTATCACAGATAATAATTCCTACCCCCATAGGACTAAATATAAGCAGTATAAAAGAACTATTAAAACATGCAGATTTACAATGTATACTGGAAGAAACCAAAGAAAAGGGACATGAAACTCTTCTTATGGTCCATCATGATGTAGAGGGGATCAAGAAAGTTTTAAAAAAGGTAGAACAGGATGGAAACCATAATTGGTGGGATACTCTCTTTGGCTGGTCACCCTCTGCAACAGGAATTCTTAACACTATGGTACACCCCATTGTGATCTTATTGATCAGTTTAGGAATTTCCTTAATACTAACCATTATGTTATATTTGTGGTTTTGGAGAATGTTTAAAAGAGTAACACTTATGTATGATGCTTTATATCATTCGGGAAGGCTGCTTAAGTAAAAGAATTTACTTAATTTAATAGAAAAGGGGGGATTGATATGGAGAAATAATGTGAAATGGGGATAATGGACATGGATTGTGATTGTATGTGTCTGCTTAAGGAATGTGGGTATGGTGACTAGTCATGGGTGCGGTGACAACCACAGTTTTGAGGAGACGCCTGCCCCTCTTCCTCTAACAAAGGGGAGACGCCTGCCCTTCTTCCTCTAACAAAGGGGCTATTTAAAAGAGAATAAGAAAAGATGAGAGACATTCAAATGCTATCTAGAGGGAGGGAGTGCTAAGTCTCCTTGCTGGAGAAGATTGGGTGGTCACAATCACCTGAAGAAGATCGGGTGGTCACAAGGTCACAATCACCTGAAGAAGATCGGGTGGTCACAAGAACATGAATCACCTACAAACCTGCAAGACCACCACATTCCAGGAAACGGACTGATAAGCTAATTAACATACGAAGCGGGGTTTAGGTAACGAATATGTATAGGTGTTAATTGAATATTCATTTGTTCATTGTATAAATGTGAGATGGTTCCTCACTTCGGGTATGCACGCTTGTGGAGGAGCGATCCCCCGTGCATCTGCGCGCAATAAACATACCTACTTTATAACTTTCGAGTTATAGAGTCTAATTCCGCACGTCAATATAATTCCAACTCCCCTGCCATGAGCAGGGATGCCTTCCACTAGAACAGGTTGCTCAAAGCCCCATCCAACCTGACCTTCAATGCCTCCAGGGAGGGGGCATCCACAACTTCTCTGGGCAACCTGTTCCAGTGTCTCACCACCCTCACAGTAAAGAAGTTCTTCCTAATATCTAATCTAAATCTACCGTCTTTCAGCTTAAAGCCATTCCCCCTTGTCCTATCGCTACATGCCCTTGTAAAAAGTCCCTCTCCAGCTGTCTTGTAGTCCCCATTTAGGTACTGGAAGGCCGCTATAGGGTCTATCTGGAGCCTTCTCTTCTCCAGGCTGAAAAACTCTCTCAGCCTGTCTTCATAGGAGAGGTGCTCCAGCTCTGTGATCGTCTTTGTGGCCCTCCTCTGGACTTGCTTGAGCAGGTCCATGTCCTTCTTATGTTGGGGACCCCAGAGCTGAACGCAGTACTGCAGGTGGGCTCTCACGAGAGCCAAGTAGAGGGGCAGAATCACCTCTCTCGAGGTGATTCTTTTGAATCACTTCTTTTGATGCAGCCCAGGACGGAACTGGGTTTCTGGGCTGTGAACACACATTGACAGCTCATTTCTAAATTTTTAATCCACCAGTATCCCCCAAGTCCTTCTCTGCAGGGCTGCTCTCTCTATATATACACATAAATATAGATATAGAAAGCTTGTAGTGATATGGAGAAATAGTGTGAAATGGGGACAATGGACACCGACTGTGATTGTATATGTCTACTCAGGAATGTGGGTATGGTGACTAGTCATGGGTGCGGTGTCTGGTCACACAGGCACACAGCTCTGAGGAGACAACTACAGTTTTGAGGAGACGCCTGCCCTTCTTTCTCTAACAAAGGGGCTATTTAAAAAAGAATGAGAAAAGGATGAAAGATATTCCAATGCTATCTAGAGGGAGGGAGTGCTAAGTCTTCTTGCTGGAGAAGATCAGATGGTCACAAGGACATGAATCACCTACAAACCTGCAAGACCACCACATTCCAGGCAAAGGACTGATAAGCTAATTAACATATGAAGCGAGAGTAAGCGGGTTTAGGTAACGAATATGTATAGGCGTTAATTGAATATTCATTTGTTTTATTGTATAAATGTGAGATGGTTCGTCACTTCGGGTATTCATGCTTGTGGAGGAGTGATCCCCCGTGCATCTGCGCGCAATAAACATACCTACTTTATAACTTTCGAGTTATAGAGTCTAATTCCGCACGTCAGTAGGAATTGGGACCCATAATTTCTTGACTCTGACTTGTCAGGTGTCATATTGATTTCAGTATGAAACTGAAAGTGGAGGCAAGATGTGAGGCAAGGAGGGTGACAGGCTAGGTTGGAGCATGCAGCTCTTAGGTGTGCTGGCACAGTGTCAGTTGTCATGATGTATTAGCAGTTGAAGTGTGGATTGCAGGATTATTTTTAATAAGTCTGGCTTTGCTGAGCAAGACGAGGTTGTATGTTGACGTGCGGAATCAAACTCTACAACTCGAGGAGAGTTATAAAGCAGGTATGTTTATTACAGCGCCGGGTGCAAGGGGGATCGCTCCTCCTAACTTGCACACTTAGTTTTACTCACAATGCACATTTATACAGTGCAGTTGGTTAGTTCTGCCCAAAGTCTACGCCTCCTAACTAATTATTGGTTAGTTTCTTTCTCACTTCAGTTAAAAGGTACAGTTCCTTTTAAATTTACTACGCATGCTCCCCGAGTGGGGGATCCACACCCTTCGGGGTGACCATTTGAGTAGGAGGTCGAGATCTTCCACTACCACAATTACTTTTTACCCTAGTATCCTTGAGTCTTACTTCTTCAGCAGTTTGTTTTCTTTTAGCAGTTAGCAGGTCCTTGTCAGAAGGCTCCTTATTTACATTCTTGTTGAGCTCATCTACATCTGTGCTAACTGTCCCTTCTTGGAATGCTGAGAGGGTCGAGCTCCAAACCTTCTTTCTCAGACAATGAGGCTCCTGCTTGCATGTTGATGGTTCCTGTTATCTATGCAGCTCCTGCTTGCAGCAGAGTTTTAGGTTTCTTACTATATTTTCTCGTATCAGTGTATAGGCTTATTTAAAGGTGACTTATTTAAAGGTGAATAGGAAACTGTACAGGAAGGACAATTTTAAACCTGTGTTGGCTTCATCATGTTAGTAACTGCCCTCAGAGGAGAAACCCAAGGGACAATGTTTAACCAAGTGGCTTGCCTGAGGTACAGGAATCATTATAGGGAAATGAGGAACATGAAGTGTGGTTTGGTTTTTATTTAAGTTGTATAAAGGCAGTCATGAGGTGAGGATGGATGAATGCTGTTGACAGTATGGACTGAAGAGCTGCTGGCAGGTTGGGGAGCGAGTATGAAGCATGCCTCTAAGCTGCTCTACTTGGCACACGGGAGGCTTATGAGTAGATATTAGGTAGATAAAGCTATTACATTAGAACTTCAAGGCAGCTCGGTCACCATCTGATGCCAAATAGGAGCATATGTGTGTTTGTAAGTCGGGGACAGGGCCAAGAGGAGAGGCGCAGGGAGGTGGCCCCAGGGTAGCAGGGGCGCCCATCTTGTGCCAGCCCCGCCGAGGTGCCGCGAAGGGCAGAGGACGAGGACTACCCTGGCAGCGCTTCAGCCCCCGCCTCCCCCGTGAGCCGTTCCTGCCGTGACGCCGCGGCGAGCCGCACAGGCGCAGCAGTATCCAGCCAGCGCCTTTTTTCTCTTCTCCCCTCCTCCCTCTCCCCGTCCGCCCTTCCTTCCTCCCTTCCCTTCCGCCCTGCCGGAGCCGTCGCGGTCGGTGCTGCCACCGCCGCCGCTGCTGCTGTGCGCGCTCTCCTTGCCTCCTGTGCGCCCAGCCGGCAGCGCCTCCGATCTCCCTGGCTGCCCCATGAAGATATGGCAACGGCCAACTTCGGCAAGATCCAGATAGGGATCTACGTGGAGATCAAGCGCAGCGATGGTCAGTGGGGCAGGGGCGGTGGGAGGGGCCAGCCCGGCGGAGCGGCCGCAGCCCCTGGCCGGGCGCCGCTGCCGCCACCCAGGTTCGCGGCGCGGGGGGGCGGGGGCTGTGCGCGGGGCCCATTGTGTGCGCGGGGCCGGGGAGGGGCCGGGCCTGGCGCGCGCTGCGGTTGTCAGTGGAACGCTCGCGCTTGGCGGCGGAGAGCGGTTGCGCGGGGCGCGAGCGGCGGCGGCCGCCGCTGGGGACGGGGAGGCTGCAGCAGGGCGGGGCGGCGAAGGGTGGGAGGCTGAAATGGGGGGGGGGAGAAGGGCGAGTTGGGTGCGAGGGGAATGAAGCAGGGATGGGATGGGTTCATGGGTGAGGGGAAAACGGGACGAGTGTGGGGTGAGCAATGAGACGTGCGGGGTGGTTGTGGATGGGGTTGATGAGGTGATTTGGGGGGGAGAGGGATGAGGGTGGGGAGGAAAGCCTGGGGAGGTTTTCGCGGGAAGGTGGGAGGGGCATAGGGGAGGGGATGAGGTGATGGAAGGAGGAAAAGCCTTCAATGCAAAGTAATTACTTCTTGTTTGCTCTGGTGTATGAGCCATGTTCTGAAAAAATGACACAACAGTATGCTCTGACAGAAATGCCTTTGGACACTAACATCATTTCACATAAAAGCTTGATGTTATTATTTCAGATGTTCCTTATGGTTAAAATATAAGAAGAGTTGTTATTTCTCCGTTGGGGATCCAGTGTTTCTCATCTTGCCCAGCATCTCTTGATGGGAGGATGTATGGTGCTGTCTAGATATACATGTGAATAAAGGAAACATGTGTGTTTGGTTTAGGGTAATAACTCTTCATATTTGTATGGAAAGAGAGAACTGAAATGGGAAGTTCACTCACTGAATCAATGGCAAGTCACTCATGACTTCAGCTCTTCAATTTGAGTAGGAATATGTCATCTGCTCTTGGCCTCTATGAGATCTGTGAAGCCTACTAAACAGGGGTGGGGTTCTGATAGGATTTTCTGGAAAGTCTTTTTTTTTGTTTGTTTTTCTCCAGGGTTCAGGAGCTTGCTAAAGAATAATCAGATTTTTTAGGGGAAGAAACACCTGGAGGTCAAAGGCACTGAAGTTAGCATGGTTTTGTCATGAGGCAGGAAACAAACAGCCAGCAAGCTTTATGCAGCTTGCCTTCTCATGTCCCATACTGCAGTTCAACCCTGTAATAAAATAATGGTTAGTGTTGGCTGGACACTATATTAAACCTAACTCCTCATTTTGTGCTTAATGGCTTGTGTGTCACATGAAGAATCTGATAGGTTATTTGCATAAGTCCTGCAGATCTCTGTCTGAGGTTTCAGAAAACTTCACTGTAGTAACTTGTAAAACTGTTTTTTTCTGAGGCCTATGTGAACTTCTAATAATTGTTACTGTTTGTTTTGTATGCCTTTGGAAAATAAAGCATGAGAATGCTTTGCTTCCCTCCCCCCCCCCCCCCCCAGTTCTGTTCACTTCTAATGTCAGAAGTGAGGACAGTAACTCTTGAACATAACAATACTTATTTTCATTACTGTTAATGGTTTACGTATTTTGCTGTATCACATATGTAATGCAGAACATTAAATATATTACTCATCAGTAATATACTAGGGGAATGCCTTCACAGCAGTTGCTCAAACAATAGGGTTTTGAGCATTTTTGTTAACTTGGTCCTTGTGCGAGCATCCACACTGCAGTGTCATACCAGGGTTAGTGGGTCCTGGTTATTGTGAGGTTTGCTTGTTTTTCATTGGGACTGGAGGAGGAGATGCCACGTTATGGCTCAGGCTACTGCAGTGTTCTGTCATTCTCTTCCCAATAAACTGTTGGAGGAACTGTCCTAGGTATGTGGAAGGGAGCATTTTGAGAAAGATATTGAAGGACAGCCAGCACTAGATTGCATTTAGATTGCATTGCCTTTCAGAAGGTAAGTTTCCAACCTGAGCTGTGGTTGCACAGGCAATCGAGATTGATCTAGCTGCTTCTAACAAGGGGAGGTCTTGCTTCCTGTGCCTGTCAGCTGTGTTGTTCCTATAAACTGTCCCATCAGTGTGCCCAATGATTTTTTTTCTCTCTGTTGATTTAATACATTCATTGATGATTTGATTCTCTAAAGAGTAGAAAACTTTTGGATGTACTAGTTGTCTGCAGGATTAGTGAGTTCAAATGACTCAGAGTGATCCATGACCCCAACAGTATCAGTGTGTAGGAAATGCATGGCCAGGACAAAGTGGAGGTGAGAAGCATGATGTTCTGGTTCAGTCACAGTGAGCTATCTGGATCTGCTCTACTCAGAACTATATTCTAGGTAGAATCAGGGCTGTGTATCATACCAGCTACCCTAGGCTGAAAGCATGATTAAAACCATTTAAGAAACTTTTTGGAGAAAGTGGTGTGTTGGTCTGGGCTTTTTGTTACATTTTGTCTTGTCTGTAGTAAGTCCTTTTTTAAAACTAAATATTGTTTTGAGAGGTAAGTATAATAATTATTTAAATATTCCTTATTTACCTGTTTATTTGTTGAATCCAGAGAAGAATAAACTTTTAGTTTGTTAATCGGGCCATTTGAAAAAGTATGCATTTTTTCCCATCTGTACACCAGTTATGTTAAACACTTCCCAGAATACAGAGCTTTATTAATTCCAGATAAGTCTATTTTCCTTTAAATAAAAATAAAAACTAACAATAGCAATTTTTTTGTGAAATATCACTGTTAAAAGTCATACTTGTTCATTACAAAAAAATTACAAAGACATGTAGAACACAATAAATGTAATAATGTGACCAGAATATTCTGGAAAGAAGTTACATATTTTGTCAAGTTTGACAAAGTTCTAATTAGTGTTTCATGAGAGATTTCTTATAGAACTGAACAGAATATAGATGTACAAATGAAAGGCATTATGAGATCTCGTGGCCAAAAACACATGAAAAACAGTGTTTGGATAAAGCCCAACATTTTCAAGGACTGGATACATTGAGAATATCCATCTATGTATATTTGATCTCCTCAGGGTGTGCATAATCTGCTAAGTCCTCTCGGACTCTAGTTTGATAGTTAATCAGTTCCATACAATCGTGTATTAACTCCTCCTTTGGTTCCCCATATAAGAACTGAGCAGGGTTTAAAATCTTGCTGGTCACCAATGTCAAATCCTACTGATTGAGTAAGATGGCTTCATATTTTAACATCCTACTATCAGTAAGCCATTTTTCCGCCTTTTGATTAAGTATATTTCTGATAGAATGCAGAGTATGTACCATCAATTTTCCCCCGAATGTAAGTTTTCGACTTTCCTCTACTAAAATTGAGGTGGCAGCTACTGCTTGAATGCATATCGGCCAACCTCTACCGACGGGATCCAACATTTTGGATAAGAAGGCCACAGGCTTTTTAATCCCTCCCCAGTCCTGAGCCAGTACCCCATGTGCAACACCACCTTCCACATTTACATATAAATAGAAAGGGTTATCCAAGGAAGGGAGATTCAACACAGGTACTTGTGTCAATTTGGTCTTTAGTTGTTCCAAACTAGCCTTGTCTTCCTTTGTCAATGTAGGACTTTCCTCAATGAGTTTGTCATACAAGAATCTTATTACCTGCGTGTATCCCTCAATCCACAACCTACAATATCCCAATAGCCCCAAAAGTTTCCTTACCTCAGTCTTATTTTGGGGGGTGGGGGTGGGGGGGAAGTATGCCATTTATTCTTTCTGGGTTCAGTCTACGGCTTCCCTAACTAACGATGTGCCCTAAATATTTGACCTCAGGTTCCACAAACTGAAGTTTCTGCTTGGATACTCTCAGTTCCTCCTGTCCTAAAAAGTTCAACAGTTGTATGGTCGCTTCCTGTACATTTTCCTCTTCCATCCCTGAAACTAATAGGTCATCCACATATTGTATTAGCTGCGTTCCTTTGGGGGTTTGGAATTGCTGGAGGACTTGCTCCAAAGCTTGTCCAAATAAGTTTGGGGATTTGGTAAACCCCTGGGGTAATTTTGTCCATCTATATTGTTGTCTACGTCCGTTGTAGGGATCTTCCCATTCAAAGGCAAAGACATTTCTGCTCCGCTCATCCAGTGGGCAAGCCCAAAATGCATCCTTGAGATCAATTACACTAAAAGCACTTATGTTGGGGTGATACTTTGCTTAAAAGGGTTTATGGGTTGTGTACTACAGGATATCGAGTTATGGTTCTTTTATTTACTTCTTGAAGGTCCTGGACCAGCTGGTACATTCCGTTGGATTTCTTAACAGGCAGGATGGGAGTACTGTGAGGAGACATACAGGGTTCCAGAGTGCCCTCTTTTACCAGAGCATCAGTTATTGGTTGGAGCCCTTTTCGTCCTTCTAGTGATATGGGATATTGCCGAACCCTTATCAGACGCCCTTCATCCTGGATAGAAATGACAATGGGTTCTATACCCAGGCTTCCTCGGTTTCCATCCCCAGCCCACACTTTAGGGTCTATTCTCAACTCATCCTCCTGAGTCAACCTCAAAAATTTTACCACCATTCTCCCTTCACCAAGAACAACTCCTATCCCTAGTTGAACTTGTAGGTCTCTTCCCAGTAAATTGCATCCTGCCCCTGGGACAAATAAAATGTCTCCTTTCTCCCTTCAGTTATTCCCTTTCATCTCTATTTGTCTAAATATTGGAGCACTAAACCCCTCCCCTTTTGCTCTGATTATTTTTATGGTATCTTTGCTTACTTCACACCCCAGAGGTACTTGACACACACATGTTCATTCCGCTCCAGTGTCCACTACAAATTCTCATGTTTCCTCCTGGGGTCCTACTTGTGGATTTATCAAGGGCTCTAGGTGGGATCCTTCCCCCCAGGAGGAAGAGCCCCTGACACCCCTAGTCCTCTGCAATTTCTTCCTGGGTCATTTTAAAGACCTTAAGATCTTTATTTCATTTTGGACATTCTCTTTTAAAGTGTCCTTTCCCACAGTAAAAGCAGCTGCTCCTCTCCCCCCCCCCCTTTTTTTTAGGAATCCCTCTATTTCTCTGAAGATCCCCATTCCTCATGGTGGCAATCATTATCTTTGCTTCAACTTTAGCCTTTTCCTCATCCCATCTCACATACACAGTTTGTGCTTCCCTTAGTAGCTCATTTAGTCCTTTTTCTTCTAACTTTTCCAGCTTCCTATGGATGTCTGGCCAGTCATGGGTAACAAAGCGTACTTTCAAAAGGGTCTGCCCTGCTGTACTCTCGAGATCTACTCCCGAATATTGTTGCATGTTTTTCCAGAGCCTGGTTAACCATTCGGTAGGAGTTTTATCCTTATCCTGTTGCCCATCAAAAGCCTTTGCAACATTCTGTCCCCGGGAAGTAGCCTCCTTTAATACCTTTAATGATCAGGCTACGGTAATCTGACATATTTCTCTTGTTAGCCATACTATTATGAACCCAGTTGGGATTTGTTAGGGGCATCTTCTGATCTCCAGGTGGTCCTTGTTGATTTTCCCTTTCCCAAACTCTCATGCCTGCTACCCTAATCATTTGCCTTTCTTCTGGGGAAAAGATAATGTTCAGTGTGGACTGCATTTCTTCCCACGTGTAGATACCGGGCCCCAGAAACTGATCAAATTGTTTGGCAATCCCCAGAGGATCCTCTAATAAGCCCTTAAGCTCCTTCTTAAAGTTCCTGATTTCGGTAGAAGTCAAAGGGGTGTTCACAAACCCAGTACCTCCCTGTGCCCCTCCCAATGGTACTTCTCTAAGTGGAAAAACTCCAACTGCCTGCTCTTCACCTGGTGCTATCACTTTAACAGTTTGTCTCAGTTCCTGGTCTTTGCCTGGTGCTATCACTTTAACAGTTTGCTGGTCTTCACCTGGTGCTATCGCTTTAAGAGTTTGCCTCTGTCTAGTTCTGGGAGTCCTGTTGGGTCAGGGTATACTTCCTCTTTCATCAGGCCCTTCGGTGCCCTCACTTGAAGGGGCATTAGAAATCACCAGGTATGGAGGGGGCAAGGACTCAAGGGGGTCCCATTTACAAGGTGATTCCTCTACCTCCTTTGCTCTGAACACTCCCACTGATCCTGGCTAAATTTTCCCTTTCCAGCAAGCAGCGTATTCATTCTCCTCTGGATTAGGGGATTCTCGGGCATTCACATAGAGGTTTAATGCTTGACAAAGCCAACCCTCAAATGACCCATAAAGGGGCCAATACACATGATCTGGTCTAATCTCTTCCTTGGTCTACTCTAACATACAATATTTTATCATTTTTGTTTTATCTTTATCCTTAGTTCTCTCAGTACTTTCCCAATTTGCTAACATCAGCCCCAGTGGACTGTCTGGGGGTATTTAATTTGGTATTCTCTGGCTCCCCTTTTTCCTGGGACTCGTTTTACTACTTCCCTGTCCCATATTTTCCCTGGGGCTGTCTTCCACACGGCTTTCCACTCACTTCGTCTCTTCACCAGCCAAGTCCCTCACGGGATATTGGAACCGCGGTTAAAAAGACTCCACACTCGCTTCCTGGAATGGGGCTACCCCGTCAGGTCTCACTCAGTCATGCAGTCAAGCCCCCACTTCCTGCCCAACCGAGTAATACTTACAGTCCTTCTTCTTACTTGGGTCTTCGTGTACGTGAATTTCAGGCGACCGTGGTTTTACTTCCCGGGGAGCTCCAAGTGGTTTTTGCTCTAAGAACCTCTCTCACTCTCTCTCGGGCATTCAGCCAACAGTCCCAGTGGTCAGAGGCGTGCCGTCAGAGTTCACTGAAATCAGTGAGGTGCGCTTCCTATCTGACAGTCACCAAAGATCCTGGGGCCAGGAGAACTAGTTCGCCCAGACGAGCTCCCAGATTTGTTATAAATAGCTGACCTGTCAAAGGTAGGTTCGGAAATCTTTTATTTTAAGGCAAAGTCAAAGAGCAAAAACCACAGCACTGGGTGCGTGACTCTAGTCAGAGGCGTGCCAAACAAGTTCAAATATGATCTACTTATACCATTGAGGTTGCATCAGCCATATACATATTCCTTGAAATGATTTAAATAACTCCACCCCCACTGCGCTTGTGCTTTTTAGTCATTGGGGTCCTCTGGTGGTTGTGCAGGGATGGTCAGATATCTTCCTCGAGGTGAACTTTGGACCTGAGGAGGGCAGCTTATCTGTCTAGCACAGCACTTAGTGAAAAGCCAATCTCTGTTTGTTCGTTTCTCACATGGATGTGGATGGTAGGAATATCAAATTTTACAGTAAAAATTAAAAAAATACACCAGCAACTGTAAAAGGTAGTTTAAATAACCTCTAACTAACAGAAGGTAGGAAGAAAACTTGCCTGTGGCTGTGTTATTTTGAAATTGCCTACTTAAGAATTTTCTTCACTTGTCTCTGAGGCAGCTGGAACTGGTCATGGTCAAAGATAATCCATCTAGTCCAAAATCCTACTGGCAGCTCCTCTCTCCTTAGGCTTGCCAAAACATCATTGTAATTGTCTCACCTTCAAACACAAACAAGTCTAAATTTTTGTAATGGTAAGGCCTTAATTTTTTCTTTAAAGCCAAACTTCCATAAAATTGGTGTTTCTCAGAGTTGAGAGGTCTGTACTATCCTCTGTCTTCTGGGTGATGATCTTGATCTTTACGTACAACTCCCAATAGCAACAATGATTTTATAGCAAGGTAGAAGGTAGAATGACCCTATAAAAATTCTGTTCAGGTTTAGGTAGTCACCCTATTTTACAAACTCTTGAGGATAGATTTAAATGGTACTATGCTTTTAAAAACTCTTTCCTTTTATGGCATACATCTATTCCTTCCCTGTGATTAAGACTTTTTTTTTTACCACATTTTAGTCATTTGACTCATTTACCTAATCCCTATGTAAGCCATACGGACACAATGTGTCTTTGTCCTTCCATAATGGCCAGATCACACACAGGGTTGGCAGGATTTCAAGTCTGCTGTTGTTGGTTGAGCTAATGGGTCTGACATTTAGGCTTACTTATCCACTGTAGGTTCTCATATTGTTACATCCAGAGTTTCTGGGGATTGTTGATCAACACAGAAGTGTTGAACAGGAGGCTGTGTTAAATTTTCTGTGTCCTCTTTCAAATCAGTTTTTAAGTGTTCAACTTTTGTTATGCAGTAAGTGTATTTTCACTGTAACTTGCAGATTCTCAGATATTTATGTAGGCCTTCTGTATTTTGTATAAATAGCTTTTGAATGACAAAAATCTTTGTTCCATAAATGTATTTAATACAGCATTACATACTGGCAATAACATCTTTAGAGCTGTATATGACTACTAGGATTACACAGCTTGTATTGCATGTTTTTTCTCCTCTCATCATGTTATGGGGGAATCTATCCTTTATTTATGTTCATTAGGTAAAGTTATTGCTCTTTCCACCCACTCTCTATAATGACCTGTTGCCTGGGCTCAGTTTTACTTGTGTTTTCTTCTTATGGCTTTATGAAGACTTTGCCATGATGCTGCTTGGCAGCATGGCACCAAGCATGGCTTCCTACCTTGCTGAGGTGGGAAGAGACAATAAATCATTGGAAAGAGGTCATGCCTGACTGAAGAGTAATGTAATTGCAAAAGTATCTCTTTCTGTTTGCTCTAGAAGATAAATTAGCTATTTGAGTTCTTTTAATACATCCACTTACTGTAGGACATTGTAGAGAAATGAGTGAACAGTATGAAGTATTTAGCAGGTGAGCTCCTTTCCTGGAGCACAAAATATGTAGCATTTTTGTTGGCTTGACCTGTGTAATGTGCCACTGTGATTTTTTGTGCTTGAGAAATAAGTAACAGAATGGAGTAATTTCACTTAATTGCAATGTTCTTGTTTAAGTTCTTCCTTTGTAAACATTTACTGCTTATAAAGTTTGATTTTTCTTTTTAAACTTTTTTCCTGTCTTATTGTTTGTTGAGTTGTCTTCCTCACCATACTGTATAGCTGGACTGTTGGGATCAGGAAGAGAATGCTGTGGTCATCCCATTGTGAACACTAAAATATGGTGTTCACTATAAATATTCACAATATGTTTAGTCATAGAAGAAAAGAATTCAATTACTTTTGATAAATTAAAGGTTTATGTTAACTTTTCAGACTTGAGTTAAGTTAAATTTCTGACATAATGCAAGAAGTAAGATACAGAAGTCCACATTAAGGATTCCCAAGCAGTCTTAACTTTGTCCAGTAATGAGAATGCATAGTAAACAAAATATATGGTCAAGCATTATGGTGTTTTTAATTTTAAATTAAAGAGTTTTTAAGAAGACATTGGCTTTAAATAATCAGTTTCTCATAATGCCTCTGTAGCATAATTAGAGTTATTTGGAAGACTAGATGCTTTCAGTGTGTATTTCCAGATGTAGGGTAGAAGGTTTTTATGGAGCTGTAAAACATTTTTTGTTATTTCTGTTCATCTATTTCAAAAATATGAACAAGCTTTCAGGTATATAAGAATTCTTTTTGCTTGCTTTAAAGCTTATCTATGTTTTCCAGTTTTACCACTTGAGTCTTTTCAGAAGTGAATGTTTCCTTGCATTTCTTTTTAGTTTTTTGGAGGGAATAGTTACAGTTCCTTCTAAAGTATTTTTTTTAAACTTGCTTGCAGTTGTATATTCCAAACCTTTGAGGTTTATTGTGACATGTTATTTGGGGTTTTATTTAAATTGTTCTCAATACTGAACTGAATATAGACACTAAGACAAATGTTCCTAGCTACAGCATTTGGACCAATTTTTCCTGGGTTTTGGTAGAGATTTTGATACTTAAGACTGTTAGACGCTCATCATAACTAAGTTAGCTACAGTTAATTTTGACTACTGGTGTGATTCCACAGCTGTTTAAGATGTTTAATTCTGGGCTGGTTTTGTCTGTCCACTGCATCAGTGTTTGTTTTTAGTTAAATGTGTTGGAGGGAAGTGAGGGAGGAAGGGTAGAGAACTAAAACTATGGTAATCCAGATGTAGATTGTCTTAAACTGCTGTTAGTTGTATTTGTGAACCTGTTAATATTGTATAGGTACAGGCACATGCACGGTTTCTTCTTTTTCTGTCCTCATTCCTCTCCTTAAAATGTTCACAGTTGTTATATTGCTGTTTAAGTACTATTTTTTATTTTCACTTGAAGAGTTACAAAGCCTATAGCTCGCTACAGTGTTCCCAATAGAGAGATAGATAGGTAGCTGACATGATTTTCCTACAACTTTGACCTCTGTAAAGGGACACTTTGAATTCTGTTGTGTTTAGCTATGAGACAGTACTGACTGTGTCTGATACCCTGGAAATGCATTTTGTGCATATCCCCAGAAAGTATCATGATAAACAGGTAAGTTGTGGCTTAGAACATCCATAAACCATTGTTTTACTAGAAGATGGTGAAGTATGCTTGCCATGTTAAATGCTTTTCTCAAGTGGAACCACTGTTGGAAGCAGAATACAGGGCTTGGTCTTCTTGTCTTGTGCCACTCTTCTCTGTGCCTTGTAATTGCTCCTGGGAAACAAAGCAACCCCAGGTAGTTCTCTGGGAGGGTGTTACGAAGATGACATTGCAATTTTCTTGTTGAAGAGTGTTCTGTTGAGTTAATTTTGCTGTCTTTGAATTTGGTCATTGCTAAATATGTAAAACTAGATTTTACATCTGTTAGACAAAAGGTAATAAAGCTGTGTGAAAAATTACATTAGAATTACCTTTCCTGGAAAAGGGAATGAATTTATCACACTTGGTTTGGGTTTTTTTGAATGTCTGTAGTACGCTGAATCATTTACATGAGCAGAACATACCTAGAAGATACTTGATAACTCTACTGTTACAGTCTAAATTTAATTATTCTTTTAATTTGTTAGGAACTCAAGCAAATTTTAGAATTGCATAGTTAAAACAAGTAAGCAGAGGTTCTTGAAGATGACTGTATAACTGTGTGTTATAACCAAATCTTCATGACATTTAAAAAAATGTGTTATCCATTAGATTTAGTAATTAAGCCACTTGATCAGGTTTTTTTTTTTTAATTTGGAATGGGATCTTGTTCAGCAACACTGAATCTGATCTTATATTTGACTCTTGAAAAAGAATGAAGGATTTTGCTGCTTAAAGGCTGACATGTGGTAGTGGAGAGTTTTATTTTGCTTTATTCAAATAATACTGCTTTCAGTATTGCTTATTGTTTTTACCTAGTGGCAGTTCTGGTTGCATCAGGCATAAGTTGTTTTCAAGTTTCCCAGACTTGTAAAGGCACAAGTCTGCTGCATTCCTTCTGCAGCGTCAACTCTGTAAAACATAATTGTCTAATTCCAAGCAGTAACAAAGTGACTTCAAGTAACTTGCATGTAACAATAAATCTTTGACTTTGGTTGCATTTTTATCATTAGGTGGTCATGCTTTTCATGTAGGGGAATGTTATTTGCTTTCAAGTTCTCAATAATCCCATTGAAGCTTTGTCAAGTGCAAGTTTGAGTTTCTCAGGGCTCCCATCAGGCACTGAAAGCTCTGTGTAATCCCAGGTATCAGAAGTGTATTTTCAGTCTCTTCTGTTACTTATGGGATAGTATGTTAAGAGTTGCCTTCAATGGATGAACACACTGAATGAATGTGTATGTGAATAGAAGAAGGTAGAGCACGAGCTTTGTTTAAAGCTTTCTCTTTAGAAGCAAGGTAGGTAGCATACTTGTGGCCTTTGCAGAGTTTGGATCTAAAATTTTTGTTGCAGTGTTGCACATCTTGCAATCACTAAAATGTGTTACTTTCTCCATGTGGTTGAAGTGCATAAGGAGTTTGAGGTGTATAAAAGTGTTTGCTAGAGATGCAGGCATGCATAATGATGTGATGATGAGGATCTCTGGCTCTAGGAAGAGGGCAGTGGAAATGAATTAAGTTTGAAATCACATGTACACTTAGATTTTGGAATACTTAGATTTTGGAAACTGTGTGCAGTTCTGGGCCCCAGAATTTAAGAAGGATGTTAATGTACTCAAATGTGTCCAGAGGAGGGCAACAAAGCTGGTGAAAGGGCTGGAAGGCATGTCCTATGAGGAGCGGCTAAGGACTTTGGGCTTGTCTAGTTTGGAGAAAAGGAAGCTGAGGGGTGACCTCATTGCTCTCTACAGATTCCTGAGGAGGTGTCATGGTTTAACCCTGGCCAGCAACCAAGCACCACTCAGCTGCTTGCTCACTCCCCTCACAGGGGGATGGGGAAGAGGATTGGAAGAATCAAAGTGAGAAAACTCGTGGGTTGAGATAAAGACAGTTTAATAGGTAAAGCAAAAGCCGTGCATGCAAACAAAACAAAGCAAGGAATTCATTCACTACTTCCCATGGGCAGGCAGGTGTTCAGGCATCCCCAGGAAAGCAGGGCTCCATCACATAATGGTTACTTGGGAAGACAAATGCCATAATGCTGAACATCCCCCCCTTCCTTCTTCTTCCCCCAGCTTATATACTCGGCATCATGTCACATGGTAGGGAATATACCTTTGGTCAGTTGGGATCAGCTGTCCTGGCTGTGTCCCCTCCCAATTTCCCATGCTCCACCAGCCCTCTCTCTGGCAGGGCTCAAGAAACCAAAAAGTCCTTGACAGTACAGACATTACCTAGCAACAACTAAAAACATCAGTGTCCTATCAACATTGTTTTCACACCAAATCCAAAACACAGCACTGCACCAATTACTAGGAAGAAAATTAACTATCCCAGCTGAAACCAGGACAGGAGGGGAAGTAGAGAGGGAAGTGCTGATCTCCCTGGTATCCAGTGACAGGATGATGCATGGGAATGGTTCATGGCTGTGCCAGAGGAGGTTCAGACTGTACATTAGGAAGCATTTCTTTACCAAGAGGCTGGTCAAACACTACAACAGGCTTCCTAGAGAGGTGGTTGATGCCCCAAGTCTGTCAGTGTTTAAGAGACATTTGAACAATGCCCTTTAATAACATGCTTTAACTTTTGGTCAGCCCTGAATTGGTCAGGCAGTTGGACTAGATAATTATTGTAGGTCCCTTCCAACTGAAATAGTCTATTCTATTCTAATACTCCATGTTTCTGATTCAATTTTGGTTTATGTTTGCATGTTGTCCTATACTGCATTTATGAATTGAACTTCCCAGTTCATCTTGACATTTTAATAGGATAGGAATTCAGGTTGTGATGAATGAGATAAATATAAATCACAACCTGATGATTTTTAAGTTACAATAAGCTTTCATCAGACCACATAGATGAACTCTGACAGTGATTGGTGGTTGTCTTGGTCACAGTGACCACAAAATAGTTGAGTTCCAATTTGCTGGTGATAGGAGAAAAACTGCCAGCGAAATTTTGTTCCTGGATATGGGGAGAGCAGACATTGGGCTGCTGAAGGAGCTAGTTGACTCACTTAGTGGATGAGGGAAAGGCTGTGGATATTGTTTACCTGGACTATTGTAAAGCCTTTGACACCATTTCCCACACATTGTCTTGGAGAAACTGGATGCTCATGGATTGGACAGGCATACTATTCACTGGGTAAAAACTGGTTGGATGGTTGGGCCCAAAGAGTTGTGGCGAATGAAGTTAAATCCAGTTGGTAGCTGGTCACAAGTGGTGTTCCCCAGGGCTCAGTATTGGTGCCAGTCCTGTTTAATATCTTTATCAACAATCTGGACAAGGGGATTGGGTGCACCCTCAGTAAGTTTGCAGATGACACCAAGTTGAGTGGGAATGTTGATCTGCTTGAGGGTAGGAAGGCTCTACAGAGGGATCTGGACAGGTTGAACCCGTGGGCTGAGGACAATTGTATGAGTTTCAACAAGGAGAAGTGCCGGGTCCTACACTTGGGTCACCAGAACCCCATGCAACACTACAGGCTTGGGGAAGAGTGGCTGGAAAGCTGCCTGGTGGAAAAAGACCTGGGGGTGTTGGTCGACAGCCGGCTGAACATGAGGCAGCAGTGTGCCCAAGGCAGCCAACATCATCCTGGCTTGTATCCAAATAGTGTGGCCAGCAGGACAAGGGAAATGATCGTCCCCCTGTACTCGCCACTGGTGTGTTCAGTTTTGGGCCCCTCACTACAAGAAAGATATTGAGGTGCTAGAACGTGTCCACAGAAGATCAATGAAGCTGGTGAAGGGTCTAAAGTACAAGTCCTATGAGGACCAGCTGTGGGAACTGGGATTGTCTAGTCTGGAGAAAAGGATGCTGAGGGAAGACCTTATCACTCTACAACTACCTGAAATGAGGTTGTAGGTAGGTGGGTGTTGGTCTCTTTTCCCAAGTACCAAGCGATAGGATGAGAGGAAGAGGCCTCAAGTTGAGCCAAGGGAGGTTTAGATTCAATATTAGGAAAAATTTCTTCACTGAAAGAGTGGTCAAGCACTGGAACAGGCTGCCCAGGGAAGTGGTTGAGTCACCACTCATGGAGCTATTTAAAAGCTGCGTAGGCATGGTGCTTCAGGACATGGTTTAGTGGTGGACTTGGCAGTGTTAGGTTAATGGTTGGACTCTATGATCTTAAAGATCTTTTCTAACCTACATGATTCTATGATTCTAGTTAGTTATGTCCCCTGGGAGTCTGCCTTTGAAGGTATTGACATCCATGAATGCTGCTCACTTTTTAAGAGCCATCTCTTAAGAGCGCAGGAGCTGGCAATTCCAAAGTGTCTGAAATAAAGCAAGCGGGGCAGAAGGCTGGCTTGGCTGAGCAGGCCTCTTGTTCTAGAAATTAGGTGAAAAAGGAAAGTATATGGACAGTGAAAGCAACTACAGGTGACATGGGAGGACCACAGAGATGCTGTTTGCCATTGTAGGGAGAAAATTTGTGTGGCCAAAGCTCTATTAGAGTTCAAGCTGGCCAGCACTGTGATGGACAACAAAAAGGGCTTTTTAAAATTTGTTAACAGCAAAAGAAGGATCAGAGATAACATTGGTCCGTTACTTGATGAGGTCCGTCATCTCACAAATAGGGATGTAGACAAAGCAGAGACATTTATTTAATGCCGCCTTCACCTCTGTCTTTTAACAGTGATGATGGGCCCTGGGACTCCCAGAGCCCTGTGTTGGAAGACTGTGATTGGGGGGATTATAAACTCCCACCTGACTCTGAACTTGTTCGAGACTTGCTGCTCCAGCTGGATGCACATAAGTCTAGGGGGCCTGATGAGATTCATCCCAGAGTCCTGAAAGAGCTGGCTGATGTTATTGCAGAGCCTCTCTCCATTATTTTTCAACAGTCTTGGGAGTCTGGAGAGGTCCCAGTTGACTGGAAGCTGGCAAATGTCCCAATTTTCAAGAAGGGTAAGAAGGAAGTCCCTGGTAATTACAAACCTGTCAGTCTCACTTCAGTGCCTGGTAAAATTATGGAGAAGGTTGTTCTGAGAGTTATTGCAAAACACTTGAGAGACAATGCAGCCATTGGTCATAGCCAGCATGGGTTCACAAGGGGAAAGTCCTGCTTAAGTAACTTATTTTCCTTTTATGACAAGGTTGCCCATCTAGTTGACCAAGGGAAGCCAGTAGATTTGGTGGGTTTGGATTTTAGCAAAGCTTTTGATACTGTTCACAGTATCCTTCTGGACAAAATGTCCAGCATACAGCTAGACAAGTCCATAATATGTTGGGTGAGCAATTGGCTGGTGGGTTGGGCTCAAAGAGTTATAGTAAATGGGGTTACCTCAGGCTGGTAGCCAGTCACCAGTGGGGTTCCCCAGGGCTCAGATTTAGGGCCAGTGCTCTTTAATGTTTTTAGAAATCATTTGGATGCAGGAGTCAAATGTACATTAAGTGAGTTTGCCCATGATACTAAACTAGGAGGAGCTGTGGACTCCCTTGAGGGTAGAGAGGCCTTACAGAGTAATCTGGATAGACTGGAGAGCTGGGCAATCACCAACTGTATGAAATTTAATAAGAGCAAGATTCTGCATCTGGGATGGGGTAATCCTGGTTATACCTACAAATTGGGAGATGAGAGGCTGGAGAACAGCTCTGCGGAAAGAGATCTGCGAGGTTGGGTTGATGGCAAGGTGAATATGAGTCATCAGTGTGCCCTGGCAGCCAAAAGGGCCAACCGGGTCCTGGGGGTGCATCAAACACAGCATAGCTAGCTGGTCGAGGGAGGTGATTGTCCCACTCTACACTGCACTGGTATGGCCCCACCTTGAGTACTGTGTGCAGTTCTGGGTGCCTCAGTATAAGAGGGACATCAAACTATTAAGAGTGTATCCAGAGGAGGGTGACCAAGATGGTGGAAGGCCTCGAGGACAAGACTTATGAGGAGCAACTGAGATCACTTGGCTTGTTCAGCTTGGAGAAGAGAAGGTTCAGGGGTGACCTCATTGCAGTCTACAACTTCCTCAAGGGGGGCAGTGGAGGGGGAGGTGCTGATCTCCTTTCTCTGGTGCCCAGTGATAGGACATGTGAAAATGGTATGAAGCTGCATCAGAGGAAGTTCAGATTGGACATTAGGAAAAAGTTCTTCACTGAGAGGGTGTTCGGTTGCTGGAACAGGATCCCCAGGGAAGTGGTCACAGCACCAAGCTTGTCAGAGTTCAAGGAGTGTCTGGATGATGCTCTTAGTTGTATGATTTATTTTTAGGTAGTCCTGCTAGGAGTAAGGAGTTGGACTTGATGATCCTTATGGGTTCCTTCCAACTCAGGATATTCTATGATTGTAACTAAAATATTACTCTTAAGTTTACTTCTTGGTTTGAGCTTGAGCTTTTAGAACCTTGTTAAGATAAGGGAAAAATACAGGCTTTAAATTTGTATGAAACTAAAGGCTTCTGACTTTTAACCAGGAACAATAGTTGGCAACTCTGTAATAAAGTAAAAGTAATGGGAAATATTCTTACTGAATGTAATTTTGTAAAGTATGGGAAATAAAAAAACCAACCAAACAAAAAACCCCTATTTGACAAGATGGGTCATAAAAGGCAAATGGTACCAGTCAAAAATATCTTTAAAAGGGGCTGGTAGAAATTTTCTATGTGATGCAAGAAGCTATTGTTTCTAGGCAGCTACTGTCAGCTTCAGAGAAAGCAGAAAAAATCATGAAAAGGTGGTCTCTACCATTTATTCAAGCAACAAAGTGAGAAAGGGGGAAGAGAGGGAGAAGATTGGCCAAGTCATCTCAGTCTTTTAGCAGAATGTATTCACCACACTATTTGAATCCACCACAATCTTAAATTCTGTTGTGGATAAGCTAAAAATACTTCAACAACCACTAAACCCCAATGCTGTTTGAAAGAGATACTTGACTGAATCTCCCTTTGCTTCTACATACCATAACTGTATTGAAATTTATACTGAACACAGAGGATTTTGAACTCTAAAAATATATAACAAAGGATTCTGGAGAGGAACTTTCAGAAATGGTTTTAAAAGATTTTAAAGAAGCTGCCTGCAAAATTGTTTTAAAGGACTCCAAGGAACTGCTGATTAAATGTGCAAGAAGATGTCAAATTATGTTCATTTTGATGAAATTAAAAAATACATATTGAACTATTCCTATAACTTGTGTACAAGCTCTCAACTTATAAGAAAGATGTTAATGTCATTACCAGCAATTGAATGAAAACCTTCGCTTATGCAGCGGCAGTAAAAGAAAAATGTGATAGAGGACAGAAAATACTATCATGGCATACATTAATTAACATCTGTTCTCATTTAAATAAAGTTTGCAGCTCTAATTGCTTAATCTTCCTCAAATCCGAGAACTGCAAGGGTTCATATAGGCCATAGAAGGGACCTGTAGGTATTGGAAAACCTCACAGGAATGTTGAAAATGGGTGGATTTTGTGTTTTTTTTTTTGTTTTGGGCTTTCTTTACACTTTGGAAGGGAGATTGCCTTGTGAATATATGACAAAATGAAGATTACTTTTTGAAAAGTGAATGAAAACTTTTGTTTTTATCTCTAAGACTTTTACTGAAAACAGAGAATGTGATTTTTTTTTAAAGCTTATGAAGTGTTTCTGCTTTTTTGGAGGTTCCTCCCTCTCCTTAAAGTAAGCTCACCACTACCATAAGAAGTGCCCTAGTTGTTCAGACTGATGGTTCATCTAGCTCAATGGTGATAGGAGAGGCTATTTAGGGGAAGCAGGTCAGCCTTGTCACTGTCTGCAGTCTCATGCCTTTGTCTTCTCCCAGTATCCAAAACTTTGCCTAGTCCTATTAAATATCTACTTACAGACCTATTGTCTGTGAATTTATTGAATACCTTTCTGACTGCAGAAAATTAATGGAAGACTGGTGTGGAGGATTGTAAATATGCTCAAGTGACTTGCAGCTGGGGTGTAGAAAATCACATATATCATACTAATCATTGCTTAGCCTTGTGTGTTTGACAAGTGGAACATCTGTGTTCAGATAACATAGGCCTGTGATAGACTTAGAGGCATGCTTGAGATTCCTGCCCTGCTGTGGGAAAGATCAAAGCACTGTGGTAAATGATGCCTGTGTGAATCTCTGATATATATACAGGTGAAAACAGCAGGTTCGGTGATCCTCTAGCGTGGACCAATATCTGTGGTGCCTGTGTCCCCACTTGTGTACCTCCACCCGGGTGCTGCTTCAGGGGTCCCCCAGTTGGCGAGGTAATGAAAATAAATTTACTCTTTGCATTTCATCTGTGATTTTGTGGTTTTCCCTGTGTCCTGCCTGTGCCGGCTCACACACTGACCCAATTTACACTGTCTGCCTCCAAAATCTCTTGTGGAAGCAAGACTGGGAAGCTCCCTGCTTGCTGCATAGAGAAGTACATTACTAATTTTATTTACCTGAAACCAGTCTGCCTTAAGAGACTGCTCCTAGTTTTAGTGTTGCAGGATTCGGTGAATAACAGTTTCCACTCATTTTGTCCTTTATGGTTGTAAAGCTCAACTAAATCCACCTGCAGCCTTTTCCTCAAAAGTGAGTAATCTCGCCTGCCTTAATCTCTACTTGCTTCATTCTCTTTGTCTTCTTCATTGACCTTCTCTTTACCTCCTCTAATTCTGCTACATCTTTTTTGAGGTGTGAAGACTAGTGCACACAGTACTTGAGATGTGCGGGCACTAAAGTTTTATTTATAGTTTTAAAAAGACACTTGCTTTTATTCTCTAGGTTACTGATGATGGGCAATGTTCCATTGGCTCCTTTTTGTTGTAGTTGCATATTGAGTTGGTGATTTTAGAGAACTGTTGGTGTTAACTTAAGGATCTGTTACTTGAGTTGTAACTTCTAGTTCTAGTTTCAGCATTATGTACCCATAAATTAGATTATTTTTCTCTGGTTGACTTATCTTTCTTTTGTCTATATTGAAGCTTATCTGCCACCTTTATTTTTGAGAGGCCCTTTTGAGGTTTATCACAATTGTCATGGCATCTGACTAACCAAAAAGCTGTCTTGCCAAAGGATCAGACCCCAAACTTTGTGTTATTGAGAGTGTAACAACATTAGGCTGAAAGATGACATGTAAGTTTCTAGCTAGTGTTTTGAAAGGCCTGCATCATAAAAGAAAACAGTGTTTCACTTTCCCAATCCCCTCCTTCATTACCACTTATTTGCATATAATCTTGTAGAAAGAATTCAGGTATTTCATGGCTTGGACTGTTTTGATTGTGAATTTATCTTGCACCTCATTTTAGTCTAGTGTCCTGGTACCATGATAATTCTCATCGCACATGTGCTAGTTGACTTCCAGGCTCCCATCTGGAGTGAACCAGATGACCTACCTTCTGTAGGAAACCTAAACTTCCTTGATTGGTTGATGAGAAGACGCCTGAACTGCATTGTTTTGGCTATCACTGCTTGGACAGTCCTGCATTTTAGTGGGCATAGCACTTTCAAATTCTTTTCAACATCCCAGGACATGCAGCACATGCTCCTGTTCATGCTCTGAAAGCATCACAGTGGGAGGCTGCAATGTAGTTTTCTCACTTTTGCATAGGTCAAAGTGAATAACCATAAAAAATTAAGAGGTCTTAGTGGTCTAAGCATGCCTTTTGGGACCACAGGGGTATGCCTGTACAAGCATTTCAGTTCAGATCAGGAATGAGCTTTGGACATGTATCTTCTGATCATTCCTTTATGTCCTCATGCTATGCTTTAGTTTGCTTTGAAAGTGGCCTCGGAGCACACTAAATTCCTTTTTGATGAAATTTAATTGGAGGGTCCACTCCAGAAACGTATGTGATGCACTCCAACAAGGGGTGTTCAGTCTGTGGCACTAGACCTCCCCAGTCCTGTCCAAAACATGTGGTGTGAATGTCAGATCCTCAGCACCACCTGATTTGCTCTGCAAAAGTGGAGTTCAAGATCCTTAGGACAGTGAGGAGGGTGCACATGCTACCCTGAACTTCACGAGAGCTGACTTTGGCCTCTTCAGGGATTTGCTTGGTAGATCACCATGGGATAAAGCCCTGGAGGGAAGAGGGGACCAAGAAAGTTGGTTAATATTCAGGGTTCATTTCCTCCAAGCTCAGGAGCGATGCGTCCCAACAAAGAGGAAGTCAGGCAAAAATGCCAGGAGGCCTGCATGGATGAACAAGTTGCTCCTGGACAAACTCAAACACAAAAAGGAAGCCTACAGAGTGTGGAAGCTAGGACAGGTAGCCTGGGAGGAATACAAAAAAAATTGTCGGAGCAGCCAGGGACCAGGTTAGGAAAGCCCTGAGAGAATTACAGCTGGCCAGGGATGTCAAGGGCAACAAGAAAGGCTTCCATAGGTATGTCAGTGGTTAAAGGAAGACTAGAGAAAACATGGGCCCTCTCTGGAAGGAAATGGGAGACCTGGTCACCTTGGACATGGAGAAGGCTGAGTTACTCAATGACTTTTTTTGCCTTGGTCTTCACTGGCAAGTACTATAGCCACGCTGCCCAACTCACACAATCCAAAGGCAGGGACTGGGAGAATGAAGTACTGCCCACTGTAGGAGAAGACCAGGTTTGAAACCATCTAAGGAACCTGAAGGTGCACAGGTCCATGGGATCTGATGAGGTATGTTCGCGGGTCCCGAGGGAACTGGTGGATGAAGTGGCTGAGCCACTATCCATCATATTTGAGCAGTCGTGGCAGTCCAGTGAAGCTCCCACTGACTGGAAAAGGGGAAACATAACCCCCATTTGTAAAAAGGGAAAAAAGGAAGACCCGGGGAACTATAGGCCGGTCAGTCTCACCTCTGTGCCTGGCAGCATCATGGAGAAGATCCTCCTGGAAACTATGCTAAGGCACATGGAAAATAAGGAGGTGATTGGTGACAGCCAACATGGCTTCACGAAGGGGAAATCATGCCTGACAAATTTGGTGGCCTTCTACGACAGGGTTACAGCATTGGTGGATAAGGGAAGAGCAACTGCTGTCATCTACCTGGACTTGTGCAAATCATTTGACTCTGTCCAACATGACATCCGTGTCTCTAAACTGGAGAGGCATGGATTTGACAGATGCACCACCCAGTGGATAAGGAATTGGCTGAATGGTCGCACTCAAAGACTTGCAGTCAATGGCTCAATGTCCAAGTGGAGACCAGTGACGAGTGGTGTTCCTCAGGGGTCAATATTGGGACCGGCACTGTTTAACATCTTTGTCATTGATATGGACAGTGGGATTGAGTGCACCCTCAGTAACGTGCAAATGATAGATCCTCATATGAGTTGCCTCCCCTTCCCATCAATAAAGACAACTCATGCGGTATCCCAATGACAAAAACAGCATAACTTAATAAAAGAATTGTAGGTTATGGAGCAATCAGCCATTACATTAAAATCAGTTTTGGAACTGTTTTTAGCTCATCCTACTTGAATTTACAGTAGTACAGAGGGGATAGGGGGAATTACAAATCTAATTGAAGCACTCTAGGAACTTGAGTGCCTCTAACTAAAAGCTGTAGCAAACAGTGGAGGACAGATGCTGAAGCGCTTCTAGTCTCTGTGTCCCAAACTAGTATCCTAGTGGCAGAGGGGGTAAATGCAGTGCTGAATTCTGGAGCTGAGTACATGACCTGAGCTTGGCCCCGCCAGTACGCGTTAGTGTGGGAGAGGCTTTGCACAGCATTACTGGTATCAACCCATTATGAAGGTCAGTCATAAGTTTCTCATAATTTCAGTAAAATATTTTGTAGAGCATTAAAATTTTTTCAGATGAAGTTTAATACAGGAATGGTAATGTTATTTAAGACAGGTGATGACAGTGTACCTAATAATTTCTACCTAATAGCGTGCCTTCTGGGATCACTTGGGACTGACATTATAGTTATTAATTCCTGGTTATAACACAGAAAGTAACATTGTTCTCAGGAAGCTTCATTACTGTGCTAGAGTGGAAGTATCATCTCTGTGGAGATTTATATCATTCGGGAAGATTAGGAATATGGAATGAAACAACTGGGGTAAAACACTGCACAAAGTAAATGTGCTTTTGCTATAAATTGGGAGATCATAAACTGTAAATGACAGATAAGTGTGGACTACCAGGGTGAAGTGACAAGGGGAAAAGTGAGTACAATTTTAGAATTACTGTAATTTGGTAGTGAGCTTTCCTGTGGAAAGCAGTCTGGAGCCCATGTGGGATATTGCACCTTGTCCTGGTTGCCAGTGTTGAAAAAGGAGATACTCAGACTGAAAGAGGTACAGATAGGCTCTCCGTTCTTTTACAGGTGTCTTTATACAAGCCATAAAAGAAAGCACAGAGTACTAAATGGCTGTGAACACGTAATCTGGAAAAAAGTTTGTATATGTTGACAGTGAGGTGCTAGTGCAACTTTCTGGGGTGAATAGCAGAGGCAGACCACTTACCAACATAAAGATGAAATGTGTTCAGCTTATAGGTGATTTATGGTTGAATGTATTAGATAAGATTGGACAGGTGCTTCCTTCTAAATATCTTTTTTTTGTGACCAAGTTACATGTGGAGAACTTCTCCACATAGCATGGAGCTTCTGAAATAACTTGCTGATAGATATCTAAATATCAGTGCATCTGTTGCCTGTTGTGATGTGATACTTCTTTATGAACTGAGCTGCTTTAGAAACAAGTCTCTCTCACTCTTAACACTGACACCTACAGAAGCAATATGTAGCTGTAGCTTCCAAATGCTACTGCGGTGAGATACTCTTAACATTTTATGAAGCCAGTGGGCTGACTGCCATTGATTTCACTGGTAATTGAAGCTTCTGAAAACAAATAAAGGGAAGCTGTTTTAGGAGGAACTCACTAATGTTAAATAATGCACTCTGAAATGTGCTTAAAAGAATTAGCTCCCCGCCCCCAAAAGAAATGACCTACTTTGAAGGGAAGTAAAACCCAAAGTGTTCCTCTAACTGGGGAAACCACAGGAAACTTGTTTTGAATATAAAGGGAAATTTCAGAGATTGGCTTGGAAAATGAAAGGTCAGCAAAAAAACCCAGTGAATTGCAATGTGAAAAGATTGGAGATTTAACAATTATTAGAGAAGCAAAAACTGTGACGGCAGTGCTGGGATGCAGCTCTAGGTAAATTCTTTAGAGAAGGTGCATCAGTACAGACACTAACAAGTTCAGCTAGATTAAGCACATCAAATTATAATTTAGTGGTTTGGGATGGGGGATGGAGGGTGTTCTTGGTACTGAATGCAAGGAGGACTGAAAAGTTGCTTGTGCCCTATTCGCTGTATGAAGGACATTAAATATGCTCTTTGTATTTAGAAGCTAAATATTATACACAGTTCAGTGGCATGCGTGGGCTTTCCTCCCCCCCCTCCCCCCCCATTTGTTAGTGGATTGTCAGTAAGATCTGTGAACATGTGTTACATTTCAGGTTTGGATACCAACTCCAAGAAATGCACCTGAAATCAGGGACATTACCTTCAACCACTCTCTGCAGATTGATTTGGCTCTTATGCTTTAGCATTTGCAGCTTGGTCTTGTTTTATATGCTAGACAACCTAATTGGTTGCTGGCATTCCCAAATTTCACAACTGCTGTATTCATCTGTGTACTAGAAAAATATAACAGAATACTGTTTGTGGAGAGCAAGAGGCAATTATAAAGATGAATATGTGCTTTCTGGCAGTTCAACAACATGTAAACTTTTAGTAACACAAAGAACAAATTGTATAGGTATATTGCCAGTTTAAACATGGTATAAATTTTCTATTTAAACTAATAATATTTGGGAGATGGACATAAGTTTTTTCTTTTTTTTTATTATTGTTCAGTCCTGACTTTCTTGGCTAGGGAGTGGATAAAGTCTGGCACAGATGGAAGATTTTTTGTGATTCTTTTGTTATGGCATGCTGGCTTACCATATTTGTGAGAGCATTCAGTATTTTCTATTCATTCATCAGCCTGCTTTGATCTCCTTTCACTTGTTATGGCAAAGATTAAACCTTTTATAAATTATTTTTTTTTCTGCCAAAAGTAATAGAGCACAAGAACAGGTAATAGGACTTATATGATGGCTCTGTGACTAATACAGCATCACAGGCTGCGACTAGTGCTTTTCTTCAAAATTTATAAAGTCTGTTAACATGTAAATCTAGAGAAACATATGTTATACAACACTATGATCTTTTACATTTTTCATATATCAGTTTTCTCTTGATTCCAGATTGACAGCTGGGCCAAGCCTCAAAACAGTAGCAGAAGATTATACCAACATAAGCTTGAAAAGTCTTCCATTTCCCACAGTGCTGAAAAGTTTGTGTCCTTGCATCCTAGCATGCTGTTTGTAGAAATGGCAGAAGCAGCACTGCTACAGGAAGAAAGTGGCTTCTGTTGCTACTTTGCTAACAGACCAAATAGACAATTGAAACAGCTCTATAACAGTGTTCTTGCACCAAATTAAGTCACTAGAGGTTATTAAATACAGAAAAATTAATGGAAAGGTCTATTGAGAATCTTGAACTAAGAAAACTTAGACAAAAATGCTTGTCCAAGGAAATAAGGTGTGGAAATGTCATGCTCAGTGAGTCTGCTTCAGCCCAGCCACTAGCAGAAATTGGGCACAGTCCCTGTTATGATTGTGTTACAGCAATCAGGAAATAACACAACACAAATAAACCAGAAAGCAGGAAAAAAAAACTTTTACCATTGGTCAAACTCTACTGTCCATACTATTCCTACATCCTCCAGAGGCCAAACCACACTCCTTGTCTCTGCTTCATCCAGGTTTCTCCCACATGCCTCAGAGCTATTTAACCACTTTGCTGTAGGATCACAGCTGCACATTGTCAAAGCAAGGTCACAACTGCATATTATCAATGTCAATCAACCCACTGTCTTCATTCCCCTACAATTCCCCCTTTTTGTTTTTTCAAAAGGTTGCTTCTTCATTACAAACATTCGACACATGGTGGGGTTGCAATTGCAGAAGGGCTGCAATGCCCACTTGCAATCTTCATTGGCAATTAAATGCAGCAAAGAAGCACGCCTTTATTTGTTTCTCCAGGTTTATATACCCTTTCCCCAGCTTCTCTGATTGATTATCCTTACACCTAACCTACTCAGCAACAACTATTGATTGGCTAAGATGTGTGGGTTTCAAGTTCTCAGCCAGCAGCTGACGTGTCACCCCATATCTGGCTCTAGTCTTGCTTCATATCCTGTTTTCTCTCCAAGTTTACTCTGTCAAGGTTGTGGCTCACTCTCTTTAAAGACACAGCTCTATTCCATCGTTGAAGCCTGAGCCGCCAGCAACCCAGTCTAATCCCTCTTTTCCCCCTTTTTGTTTTTCAACCAAAAAGGCCATGTTTATCATCTGTTGCAGGGCCCTTTGCAAACAACAAAACAAATATGGTATCATGAGCAAGATGGCACAGATTACAAACAGTCCTATGAGTCACATCTCAATCAATCCCATGAACCAAGACCCTAACCCCAAGTGACTTAACCGATCATCTAGAAACCCATAACTCTCCTGTAAATTCTTTGTTGCTTCCATTATTTCCTTGATCTATTTGTGAATCTATTTTGAATTTGTTTTTCAATCCATGCAACACATACCATCAAAGTCTTGACAGCCATGACCATGTGTTAGCAATAAATGGTTATGGTTTAATATAATGTTCTGTGAAGGCGCTAACAAACTTAATTTACCTATGGTATATTGCAGGAGCGGTCTGGAAACTAGGACCATGCGTGGCAATCAGTTAGCTGAGGGGAATGTGCTCGAGCTTGTCTAGACAACAATTAACATGATGAGGCATGTTTGCAGAGCACAGGGGAGTGGGAGACGGATGGCGCCAAGGAAAGGCAACACCTTGCTGTTAATTGCTGGTAGTTAACCACCAATCAGGGATTGCCTAGTATGCAATGCTTAGCTTCAAGAACCAATCTGTTTAAAACGCGCAGCTTCTGAAAGTGTATAAAAACGCGTGCTTCTGTACAATAAATTGACATTTGCTTGCATCACGCTGCGTCCCGTCTCTTCATTCGCTGCAAATTGGTGACCCCGACATGATGCGTTTAAGGATCTAATGTGAAGGGCTCTCGAATCGCCTATCTGAGCGACATGCAGCGAATCCCACAGAACTTTGAATGATCTGCTGAAAGGAAGGAGGAGCCGGCCAGAAATCCCTCCGGAGTTGAGAGGTGAGCTGTGGGAAATCCGTAATGGGGAATCAGGCTTCGTCCCCAGAAAGAGACGTATATGGACTCATAAAGGGTCTTCTAGTCAGATCAGGGAGTCCGTGCCTCAGTCTCCTCAAATGGTGACCCCTATGGTGGTGTTCCGAAGCCTTGGAAGAATAAGGACGGAAAAAAGACAGCTCGTGGAAGAGGGCTGCGTTCCGGAGGAGACGGCTTGGCTGAACGATCGTCTTGCTGTCTGGACCAGGCGGACAACCTAAACCCCCAGGATAACACCTGTATGCATCGAGACAGGTGAGCAGCCAAGAAACCTTAGAGACTTTGAAAGAATGAAAGTGTGTACATACAGCAGCCAATTGTATGATGCTGCCGCGGAGGGGAACTCCGTGTCGGGAATGCATTTAACATCTTGGTGGCAAATTCTGACTACTCTTTGCCAAGTGTGGACTAATTCTACTATCGGTGCTAAACCAGAGGAAGCTGTAAATTCCACCGACAGCGCGACTCTTCTCAAGACACCGTCAGCGATGGCGATTCCATCCACACCTCCTCTGCCCCCAAAGCTTCTGTCACTGATTGCAGCGACCCTCACAACACAGGACCAAGCACGGGAACAGGACAACTCGGACAATGATTTTATTGACACTGATAAACCTTTTGATCCAGGTCCTATAGATCTGGAAAAGGAGCTAGACCTTTTCCCCACCCCCTCGTCTCTCCTGATGCATTGATTGTATTTTTGGGGAGGGTGAAAGGGAGTCTGAGGGATTGGTGGCAGGAATGCAAGTGGGAAACACTTCAGTGATGGGTTTTGGGAGTCGCTAGGGCATGTTCAGTATTTTGTCAGACAAATCAACCTGCAGAGTGGCAGCCTGTGCAATACGAGGCTGTTAAAGGGTTAAGCAAAGCAGTGCGGGAAGGGAGGATTCATAATACATTTGCTATGTCCCTTCCTGAAGTGATGGCAGAGCCTTATAGCTCACACTGCATGATTGGAAGTTACTGCTTTGTATGGTACTAACTGATACAGTATATGATGTGGTTATCTGATTTTTGTGAGCTATGTGTTGTGGCCTTGACTGAAAACCTTAATCGGGGAATTTCTGTTAACTATGAGCAGTTAGCTGGAGCAACTAACTGTGCCGATTCTGTGACTCAGGCAAGGTATGCCAGGGACAACTGTTTGCAAATGAATGAGATGGCTATTAAGGCAGTCAGGATGCGGGAGTCTTGCCACAGTCTTGCAGGGTCCTAGAGAGTCACTAACTTTAATACTAACTTGATTGATTGGCTTCAGAATATTTTGCAACAAGTCGAACATCAGGAAGCTCAAGGGTTGCTTTTAAAACAACTGGCTGTGATAATGCCAATGAAAATTGTAAACGGGCAACTTTCACAATCGCAACCCCAACATGTGTCAAATGATTGTAATGCAGAACTCACAGCAGACTGTAATTCTCAGGCTGAGTTGTGGAATGCAGCATAACAGATTTTTGCTTCTCTAATCTCTTCTGTAAGAATAGTACACGCTTTTAACTTGCTTAGTAAATTAGGCTGCTAGCTTGCTAAACAAAGTAATACTACAAATACTGTTCTTTTTTTTCCCGGCTTATTAACAGATGTTGATTCTGTCCATCACATGTTGCTACAGAACCGAGTTGCTATTGATTTTTATTATTAGCACAGGGACACAAGTGTGAAGACTTTGATAGGATGTGTTACGTGAATCTGAGTGACCACTCTGAATCAATCCACAAAAGTATACAAAACTCAAAAGCCTTAAAAGAAAGATCTGCAACAGAGCCAGGGGTGGGATGCCTTTGGTCTCTTCTCACGGCTGGGAAACTTTGGGCCATGACTCAAAAGTATTACAGGTTTTATTATAATTATCTTTAACCACCTTATTGATGTTTGCCTTATGTCTCCCATACCTTTTTTTCCTGTATTCAGTGTTAAGTTGATTGTAACATAAATCAGGTCATGGTCACCCAGCTACACACAACCTTTGCCTTGTCACAATTAACAAGCAAAAAAGAGGAGGTTACAGAATGTCTGAAGAGAGATGTAGGAGAGGAAACTGGAGAATATTTGACCTAACAAGAGATGAGAGAACAGCTGGGTATTGTGAAGGAGAGTAGGAAAGATAAACATGGTTATCTAGTGTTTAATAGGTGTCTGCATGCTTGTAGAGATATATAGCTATGTAACTACATGAATGATTTCTGCCCCGAGCCTGGTGGAGCATACAGCTGCGGTTTGTCCGGGCTCAGAGATGTAAATAGGGGCTTCTCTGTTATGGTAAAAGTGTTTCTCTTTGCATAAAAAAGAGAGGGAACGAAGGGAATGACCCCAGAGGTATGTTCAGAGAAGGCATGC
This sequence comes from Falco rusticolus, assembly GCF_015220075.1. Classification (NCBI taxonomy): domain Eukaryota; kingdom Metazoa; phylum Chordata; class Aves; order Falconiformes; family Falconidae; genus Falco; species Falco rusticolus. The sequence continues at coordinate 19,879,995 of NC_051209.1, read as the reverse complement.
GATGTTTGGAACTTTTTGACTGAACCAGTTCTTGTTTGGTGTGCCCTTCCATCTATGTATAATGTTAATCCAAAAGAAGCTGATATTGTTCACACTTTGTCGATAATTGTCTTTCTGTAGATACTAATGTAGTAGGAGGCTATGATGGGAACGTGTCGCAGGGGTTCTTCTCTTATCCAGAGTAACAGCAGGGAAAGCATTTTAGAGTTAAATCACCTTGTTTGTTAGGCAGTTAAGAATTCGAGTCAAAATTGCCACTGCTTTTTGTTGCTGGTTCAAGGACATGGCTGTGAGGATTTGGATGGTATGTGCTGCATGGATTTTAGGCGCCCCATTGCAGCAACATGTTATCAAAATCTGAGAAAATTTCAGCCTTTTTGGCATCCATTCACTCAATTGGCAGTATTGTTTGTTTGCTATTGCCTTGGTTGCTGTCATGTTTGCAAGGGCCCTGCAGAACATGGCAAACCTGGTACTAGCTGTTCAAAAACAAAAAAGGGAAATTGTAAAACTGTACGGAACAAGGACAGTGGGTTATTTTGACATTGATAATATGTCTTAGTTGGTTTTTTATTTGTTCTATTACTTGTGCCTTGTTTTTGCTCGGTTTCAGGGGTTCTTTTGTGCAACAGGAAGGGGGAGATGCAGGAGCAGGCTGGAAACTAGGACCATGCGTGGCAATCAGCTGAGGGGAATGTGCTCGAGCTTGTCTAGACAACAATTAACATGATGAGGCATGTTTACAGAGCACAGGGGAGTGGGAGACTGATGGCGCCAAGGAAAGGCAACACCTTGCTGTTAATTGCTGGTAGTTAACCACCAATCAGGGATTGCCTAGTATGCAAGGCTTAGCTTCAAGAACCAATCTGTTTAAAACGCGCAGCTTCTGAAAGTGTATAAAAACGCGTGCTTCTGTACAATAAATTGACATTTGCTTGCATCAAGCTGCGTCCCATCTCTTCATTCACCGCAGTATATGGTCCTCCCACTTTCCTGCTGGGTAGCCCTGGCCAAGCCCTATCTCCACAAATTAGAAATAAACTTTTTGGTAGTTGCCTAGGCAGGGCCACATCTGGGGCAGGTTGTGTACAATTATGCCCTACAGACACACACCAGTTTGATTCATTTCTCCACAAGTGATTGTCAAGTGTGACATTTTTCACTCCCACCCCATTGTGCCAATGAATAGCTGCTTTATGTGTGAAATTAAAAAAACCCGCAGAATTCCACCCCTAAAGTCCCTAGAATATCAAGTTCTTAGGTTTCCAGAGGACTGACAAACTATCATCCCAGACATCCCACCACTGGGCACATTGTCATAGTTTTACACTTGTTCTATCTCAATGTTGACAGTTTTTCCATTATCCACTGACTCTCTACCCGTTTGATGGAACCCCAATTCCTGCACTGCTTTTCCACTGATCCGCCAGACCCCCTTTCACCCTCCCCCAAAATACAATCAAGTCATCGGGGGGGGGGATGTCTGGTTCCTTTTTCAGATCTATAGGACATAGTTCTGTGGGAAGCTAAAAATCCCTCCACTTATAGCAGGTAGAGCTATGGAGCTATGATTGTATGTTTCAGCTAGTTGTAGACTTTTCTTCACTGTCTTTCTTAATACAAACACACACTTCTCTGCTTCATCTTTCCTCCACCTGTATTACTGTTTTCTTGCTGTTCTTTCAGCCATTCTGAGTGCTCTTCCAGCCTGATTAGATACTTAAAGTCTCATTTTTTACTGGCAGCAAAAAAGGGTTCTCATTCTTTGAAATATGACTCTGCTCCTGGTTTTCTAATTACCACATGATTATAATGCAGGCCAGACAGAATTTGCTCAACTAATGTGACTCCCTCCAGCACTTCTCAGCCCACTGTACTTTCACACCTTTGTTCTGTAAACCACCCCAAACGTTGGCCTTCTCTTTCTCAAAAAAAGATTATGACCCCCATGGGCTTTCCTCCAATGACCTTTTGTACTTGCATGTTTTCATCTACAAAGCTATAAAGTTCTTCAAAAGTTTTTGCTGCTGCTTGAGAACATATGCAAACCCACAACAATTAGTCCTCAATGGTTCACCTCTCCCAATGTCTGTTACATGACCCAGATCACAGGCTCTCCCCATCTATCTCAGCTACATTGGGCACCACCATTACTGCTCATTACTTGTGGCCTCATATAAACTTCAAATGTCCAAATCAGTTTGCCCCACATTGGGCACCAATTGTTGCAATTGAGCTACAGCAGTCAGGAAATAATACAACACAAATAAATCAGAAAGCAGTAAAAAGCTTTACCATTGGTCAAGCTCTACTGTCCATGCTGTTTCTACATCCTCCAGAGACCAGACCACACTCCTCCTTGTCTCTGCTTCATCAAGGTTTTTCTCCCACCCTCCTCAGAGCTATTTAACCACTTTGCTGTAGGATCACAGCTGCACATTGTCAAAGCAAGGCCACAACTGCATATTATCAATGTCAATCAACCCACTGTCTTCATTCCTCTACAAGTCCCAAGGGAAGGATGTGTGCCTACACAATGTCATTTGGATGAGGGGAAATGGAGGAAGCTTGTGTGCAGAGAGGAGGACACAGTTGTGATTCCTGCCTGCACATCTCCCCCTGGCTGTACCTCAGTGAGGAATCCACACTGTCCCTGCAGCACACACCGCTGGGGCGCCTGGGAGAGTGATACTTGGGAAGCACAAATGGAAGGGTTTATTCAGACAAAATACAGGTCAGGGAAATAAAAACTAGTAAATGCTAGAGGAAAGGAACCAAGTGAAGCAGAGGGAAGTTTGGTTGTTTGGTTTTTTTAAAGTAAAACTTGATCTTCTTTACTGGTAGACTGAATCTTATGCTTTAGGCAAGGAGAAGTGCAGAGGTTAGAAATGTGCGTGTAATGTACTGTTGCTGGTAAGGAAAGCACCACAGATGCAAAAGCAGTGCTGCCCAGCAGTGCCAACAGCTCTGCAAGTCCCCCCCATGTGCTATGCTTTGCCTGAGTTTCAACTAGTCTCTTCCTCTGCATGTTGTATTAGAGTACATAGATTTGCTGTTACCTTCCATGATGCTTCCCTGTAGCCTCTCTTTTTGCTTCATTTTAACTAGATATGAATGTTTAGGCAGACTTTGCAATAAAAGATATATTAACAATATACATCTGTTGCTTGCACTGTTAGGTGAGGGAATTTGGAATACCAGTTAATGTTTTAGTTCCTTTCTCTCCCTCAGCAGGTCCTAAGAGGCTTAGGCTATATAAAAACATTAACTTTTGATAACTGTCAAATTGTGACTGAAATGGCTGAAACCGAAGTTTGAAACAATCGATGGAGGAGAAAACTGGGGTGGATTAGGGAGATTGGGAGATTTAGGAAAGGAAAAGGTAGAAACCCAGACAAGAGCAGATGTATAAGGACCATGCTGCATTTCACTCCTAAGCAAGTGCCTAGCAGCAGCAGTGCATTCATGGACTACTCCAGGACAATTGGCTTGTGCTTTTGGAGCTGTATATAGCCCTTGGGCTCCTGTGGGGTGGCTCAGGGAGGGTGCTTGTCATGGTTTAACCCTGGCTGGTAATTAAATACCATGCAGCCACTCACTCGCTCCCTCCTCACCCAGAGGGATAGGGAGGAGAGTTGGAAAGGAATGTAAAACTCAAGGGTTCAGATAAGAACAATTTAATAATTGAAATAGAATAAAAATGAAAGAACAATAATAACAACAATGACAACAACAGTTATAATGGAAAGGGAAAGAATAACATCCCGAAGGAAAGGAAGAAAGGAACAGTTGGTACACAATACAACTGCTCACCACCTACCACCCAACCAATGCCCAGACAGTCCCCCAGAAAATGATCTGCCTGCTCCAGCCAACCACCCAGGTTTATATACCAGGCATGACATCCCATGGTATGGAATACCTCTTTGGCTAGTTTGGGTCAGCTGACCTGGCTGTGTCCCATTCCTTGTGCCCCTCCAGCCTTCTTGCTAACAAGGCCTGAGGAACTGAAAAGTATCACATCAAAACCAAAACATAGCACCATACTAGCTCCTAAGAAGATAATTAACTCCATCCCAGTTGAAACCAGGATAGTGCTGAAGTGCAGTCTCTGGGGGGGTGACTCAGAGGTAGCAGGTGGGACATGCTGGTGTTGGAGGAGTGGATTTGTCTAATGGTGCTACAGGAGGAGGCATGTACTGTGGTATGTGGATGTGAGAATGTACTCGTTCTACAGAGCTGCTGGGGAGCTGTATTGGTGCACAGGTGTGTGCACAGGTGAGCTTGGTGAGACTGAGGATGGCCTGGTAGAGACACCTGCAGGAGCTGCTGTGGGTGTGTGTGGGCTGCAGGCTACAAACAAGTTAAAATTGTGTGGTGTTCAGGGAGTTTATGGAAAGATTAAGTACAGTTGTAATGAAAATACTTTTTGCTGGGTGTATAAAGCTTTTTATTTCCATTTTTTTTTCCTTTGGGGAGATAACAAATTATTATTTAAGTTTCCTTTTTTACCGTATTGCTTGTGTTTTCCTCTCAAATGCAATGGAGTAAGGGGTTGCTTGTTTGTGCTATGGCTCATTAAGGGAGGGTGTTGGGGAGCAGTTGCATTGGATTAGTGTTCTTTAGAAACCCCAATTCTTGGTACTCTTAGGACAAAGTATAGATGTGAAATCAGTGTGAACATGCACTTTTATATCGGTGCATGGCTGCTCTTCTGATTGCTTCTTGCATGTGTAGGAAATATGATAAAGTATGATAGATTACATTTTAAAATACACTATATTTGAGAGGGAAAATTCTTATTCCTACTGAAATGTTATTGGTTTTATTGTAGTTTATGGGGGCTTGCTGGCTTTGGATCTTTCACTAGAGAAGTCAGAGCAAGGGCAACTCCAGCTTAACAGTCTGTGTTAGCAATTGGTTTTAAAATGATGGTTTGTATTAAACTGCAGGCAATTTAATTTTACTTGAATTACCAACTGGTTGAATGACCATAAGAAGTGGCTATCAGAATACAATTTTAGGGGGCTTCCCTCCTATGTTGTGACACTTAATGTTGTATCAGCCTAGAAGGGAGACAAGTCTTTGTGGAGTGCACCTCAGGAAACATTCCCACCTGTGGTAGACTCTCTTAAGTGGTGTAGTTTTTTTTATGGTATTTTATTTACTTACCATTTAGTTTTCTGTTCATTGAGGTTTTTAACTTATGCACTGACTGTCCTGTTAGAGCCTTTGCTAGTGGATCAAATCTGAGCTAGTTTATGGTATGTGGCCAGGAATGATCTTCTATTTTTTTTTTATTATTTTTTTTAACCCCTCTTCTTCTTGCCTCTATCTGCATTTCTCAGTGCAGGCATTAAAATAACTTCGTAACTTCTGGAAAATTTTCCCATCTGTTAATTGATCTTTTGTGTTTCCTTTTTAGGCCGAATTCACCAAGCTATGGTAACGTCCCTAAATGAAGATAATGAAAGTGTAACTGTTGAATGGATTGAGAATGGAGATACTAAAGGCAAAGAGGTAAACATAATTATTTTAGAACTTTTCTCTTTTAAAAAATATGTAGTTTACATGGATATTTGGATTTTGCACTGGAAACAAAGAGAAAATATAAATCTTAATTTACTTGATGATTCTTTGGTTACAGACTGTTTTGAATAGGAGATACTGGGCAAATGCTGGTATCTGTTGTATTAAATTTGACTTCCTGAGCTCTGTGTCATAGCTTTCAAATAGTGCTTTTCATCTTTTAATTTTGAACCAGATTACAAAGGTTGACCTTGTTACTCCTTTTTACAAGTAGAAAAATCAAGTTTTTGAGAGGGAGAATGACTTGCAGTTCAGACAAGAAACCAGTGGTAGCTGGATTAGAAATCTTTTTGTGTTTGTATTATTGAAGGATTGAACTGCTAGTTTGTTTGTTTATTTTAGGCAGCAACTTTTCAGCCTTGCTTTCCTTAAGGAATTGTGTCTGTGTGTGTGACCCAGTTATACTTTGCTATCCCCTCTTCCTGTAAATTTTGGAACACGTTAGCCAGTTTCAGCTGAGATTTGGAGAAGCAGCTCAGAAATAATTACACTTCACCAGTTTTGTCAAATAACAGGGGGGAAAAAAATTGTGAGAATGTCCTGGTGATCTCATCAGCTGACCTCATCCCTCTGGACACAGAACCTGTACGGTAGTGAGGCCTTTGAAAGGCCTAGCCAGAGGAAATGGCAGTTTATAGAGACCAAATCTATTTAAGATTTTTAGGAAACCAAGTTTCAATAGATCTGAAACCAGCTATTTTTAAGATCCTACCCCTCCCCCCCCCTTACATTTTACAGCATTTTGAATGAGGAACACTTACGGGGGGGGAAGCAGGATAAATTCAACATGGCTTCAACTGCACTTTTATTTTTTGAGTGGTTGTAATTCATCTGTTTCTTTTGCACTGTCTGGGAAATTTCAAATAATTGAGATCTCTTTCTTTTTATGTTACAGAATGTCTTTTATATTCTGCAGTAATTGTCAAATTACCACAGTAATACTAGCTACTTCTGTATGAATTTAATCACTTTAAAAAATTATGAATATCTATTGGTCATTTTTAATTAATCCCTTTTCTGAAGGGTGTGTTTGCACCTAATAAAAAGACCAAAGTTTATACTGTTTTTAGTGAACATAAAATAAGATCATTCAGGTTATAGAATTAACAAATTGTGGGGTAAAGCCACTAAATATATTTTTTTAGTTTAAAACATAACACAAGAAATGGAGAGGGTGAATATTTTTCTAAGACTCATAAATGCGTTATATATTCTTTTACACAGATTGACTTGGAGAGCATATTTTCACTTAACCCAGATCTTGCACCTGATGAAGATATTGAACCTAGTCCAGAGATGCCACCACTACCTATTCCAGCAGCCAAAGTAAACAAAACTGTGAAGGTTGGTAATACCTATGCAACATGCTCAAATTAAACTTATAGTACTCCTATACATGTTTGTATGTTTGAATTTTTAAATCTAACTTTTGTGTCTGTGTAGCTATTTGATAACTGTGTTCCTTTCTTTTTCCTATGGTGAATAGGGGTTTCTAAAAAATTTTCTGAGAACAGGTTTGGCAGAGAGGGAGTTGGGGATTAATATTTATATAACTAAATATATCTCAAGGAAAAAATATAGAAAAGGTTTTGCAGGTTGTTTTGAAACAGTACTCATAGTTCAAGCAGTCTTCACCCTAGGATCTTCAGGGAAGGATTTGGCAGCAATCACTTCTCTATTGCTGATGTTGTGTTATTTTTATTCACTGGAAAGAAGCACAGGTGGGGCTGCAGTTTGTTTTCAATAATAAGGTGATCAAATAATAGAGATTTCTTTCTTTATAGAGTCGACGAACTGTGGCACCTATTAAGAATGACACTCCTGCCAGAGATAACAGAGGTAAATATTATCTCTTTCCATTTCAAGGAAGTAAAAAATATGGGAACGTTTTAATCTCATGCTCATCTAACATTCCTTAATAGTTCTTCATTTCTAATTTGGTATGTATGCATGTGACATGTAAAAGACATGGTACATCATTCCTGGATTACTCCTATGTATATTTAGGAATGCATACTGTATGAATAGTATTTATATTTAAATTTAAGCAATGTAGCATTAGGAAAATTAAGCTGAAAGAACTGAAGATGCAAAAATTCAAAGTTAATTAATTATACTACATTATATGTGGACTTTTCCAAGTTAAAGCATCCTCAGTTTGCTTCAGCTTGAGTGTTTCAATATATGTTAAGTAGTGCACTTAAAATTCTTATGCCTTCAATTTTTTAGTTTTGTTTTCTAACAGTCTGTGTGTAAACATTAATTCAAAGAGTACTTAAACCCTACAGGTTATTTCTTGCTCTATGGTTAATAGTGAAAAATCTACAAAAATGCTGAAGTATCACAGGAGGACAAGTGAAAAGTGTGTATTGGATGAATACAGATGTAATACATCTAATAACATGAGAAAAAATAGTTATTGCTTATTGTTTTCATTTTCTCTCCTGCATTAAAGTTAACTTGTACTGATGATGTTGATGATTCTTCTTCCAAACATTAATCTACTGTAATTAATTCAGACTAGATTCCATTCTGTCTGTTTAAACCTGAAACACAAGTGGGTTTGCATATCTTTACAAATGTTTAGATTCTTCTGATGGACAATTGGGATCACTTCCTCTTCTGCCATTTGCCTCTGGGGATGTTAAATCAGAAATCTCATGAGAGGATAATTTTTTTTCAAACTAATATGGTTTAAATTTGAGACATCTTATTGATGGGCTCTCCTCACATCTATACATGTTGTCATTTGTAGTAAATGGTCTGTTTGGTATGAAATAACCCTGTAGCTTGTATTTTAATAGGTCCTGTGCATCTTACTCTTTACAGTCAGCCTAAGTATTTGTTCTTTGTTGGCCTTGTAATTAAAGTTTTCTCAGCACACTGTCTTGTTTCGTGTAGTTAATTCATGCTGTAAACTAGATCTCCTATCATATTTGGAATGATCTGGGGATTTGTCTTGTTTATCCCATTTGATACCTGTTTCCATAGTTGTCTCCGTGTTGCACAGCGTGCTGGCTTTCATTTGGAATGTCATCTCTAGGCTACCAAATAAAGTTGTTACCTTCACTTTCATACTCCTCTGGCAGACCTTATTAGGAACATGCATAGGAAACTGGCCAGCTGAAGCAGAGCTGCTTGAAGCAACTCTTTAAAAAACAACTTAAAACATTCAGCTCTACCAAAGAGGCTTGCATGCATGCCACTCCCACTGCATTTACTGGGAACAGACATCAATCTGCATCTTGAGAAGTTGGCATCCTTATCACATATCGAATGAATAAGTTTAGGTAGACATACTGATTGTATCTGTATCCCTTTCAGCATAGTGACAAAAAGGTTTGTTTCTTCCACTCATAGGTTGAGTTGCACTTTGCTGCCTTTTATTTGTATCCCTCTACTTGTCCACAGGTTGTTACAGAATGGTCCCACCCCATTGAATCTACATCTAGAGAATATGAAACAATGGGTCCATTTTTTTCTTACTGGGTTTTTGGGTATAATTACAATATAAATAAAATTTCAACACTTTAAACTTCAAAACTGCATATCTCCAAGTACATACTTCATTCTATGCACATCAATTCTACTAATTCTGTAGTAGAGTATTTAAAAATATGCATGTGCAGCATTGGTACTTAATAATTATGTTTTGTTGTTGTATAACACTAGGATAAAAAAGCTGCATACCTAATGTCTTCATTAATAGACTTTCTATATGTATGGCTCCCCCTTTCCCCAATAAATTGTTGTATCTTGAAAGGGGCCTCATTTTATCTTGCCATAATAAAGTATTTCAGAATCGGAATTGTTACTCTTCTATATCTAGATGAACTTTGATTTTTTTTTTTTTTTTTTTTTTTTTTGCAGTGGTTGGTTCTGCACGCATGCGTCTTACTCAGCTTCCTGAACAGTCTTCCTCCTCACAACAGAATGGTAGTGTTTCAGATATATCTCCGGTTCAAGCTGCAAAAAAGGAATTTGGACCTCCTTGTATGTAAACTGTGTATCAAGGATTCATTCATTCTGGGCATTACATGTACATTCTTTTGGATTATATTGTTGTCCATAAATGAGAAATGGTCTATATATGCAGTTGCCTGTAGGCTTCCTCATGAACTTTTTCAGAGTGCTGTGGCTAAACAGATGTTCACTTTTATCATAGTTATTCTAATATTTGGAATTTGGTTTTCCTCTAACTTTTTTTTAACCATGGTGGTGTGTGTGTTTTATGTTTTTGTTTTTTTTTTTTAATTTGACTGGGCTTTCTTTTAATTCAGACCAAGAGATCACATGTATCCAAATATCATCACATGTCCAAATATATTTTGGGGGTCATTGTCCTTATATTTTCAGTTGTGCAATTATTGTCCCATTTCCATGATTTTTTCTAATTTATTTATTCTATAATTTTTTTAAATTACTGTAATTATTCTGTACTAATACTGATTTGCTTTAAAAGACAGTTGATATAAATAAATGCATTCTAATTATTCATAAATTAGTAGAAATGTTATAGTGTAAATACTAAATTCATGCAACAATATTTTTAAATTACATCGTTTTCTTTAAGCACGTAGAAAATCTAACTGTGTAAAAGAGGTTGAAAAATTGCAAGAGAAACGTGAAAAGAGAAGGTTACAGCAGCAGGAACTTAGAGAAAAAAGAGCTCAGGTTAGTATTTTTAGCTCGGATGGAAAACATGTCAGGAAGATAAGATGTTTGCAAAATTATTGTGCTTTTTTTAAGTCTCCCATATTTTTAATGAACTTTAATCTTGAAATTAAATGTTTTCATCCTGTATATAATTTTGATAAATATTTTGGCGCGTGGTTGCATTGCTCTGATAACAATTTCTTTAGACAGTTTTTCCCCTTTTTCTTCCTACAGAAATAATTGCTTATCTTTCTGTATGTTATTTAAAAATCAAGTACTGACGATGGCTATTTCTTAAGGAAAATATATTGATGAAAATAATCAAATCTTTGGCTTTAAGATAGGGCTGTTATTCTGCAGGAAGTATTGCAACATTATGATAAATTGTTCTTTATTATCTTTGATGTTTCATAGGAGATCTTTCTGAGGCCCATGTTTGAACAGTGATACTTTTTTCTCCCTTTACACCTATCTATGCATTTCTAATTTAGTTTTGCATCATGCAAACAGCTTGGCAGCAAGTTGTTAGATGCTTGTGTGAAAGAAATGAAGTTAATCATTTGAGAAAATCTTTTAATATTAAATGACTTTCTGTCACAGTAGTGTAAAAGCTTTTACACTACTAGTAACGTAATCTTGTTGGCAGGCCTATGTGTATGTGTTAGTCTATCGAAAGAGATACTACCAATTTGCTGTTGACATGAGAAGTACCACCACCAAATAAATAATGCAGACAATTTACTTAATGGTTTAATGATGCTTCTAAGTTGACCTAAAATCACTTATATTGAATTCATGTTCTCTAATTTCCATACACTTAAACAAATGCAAAATACTACTGTGGCTTTGTGTGAGGAGCAAATATATTTTGTTTTATATATTTATATTTATATATATATTTTATATATATATATTTATATATTAAAATTCTTTGATGTGGTACTATACCTAAAATTTTCTTTTTATCACTTCTGTGATGACTCCCTTTGCATCTGAGTCAAACTTCTGTATGAGAAAGCTCTGTTTTTCTTGGTGACTTGTATGTATCTATGCTTCATGTTTCTTTGTGTATTCTGTTGCTGTAAAACGCAGCAATAATTAGCCAAACACTGGCTTCTGGTGGGCAAGACCTTTAATATTCTACAAACTCTGTATAGGCAAATACCTCTTCCATAATAAGCAATACCCCTTTCAGAATGTTAGAAGAAAATGTTTTAGCAGGAATACACTTTGTATGGACTTACTGTAAGTAGATTTTAGTTCACTGTAGTTAGGGTGAAAAACTTAAAGGTACGGTCAACTTCTGATTGCCGTGGCACAGTTTTGTCTGAGGTGTGGATCAGCTGTGTCATGGGTGTAGAGACACGAGCTGGCTCCATTTCAGCTTAACCCCAATGCAGTGCTTTCTGAAAGTGCCTATGCTATTTCCACAGCTAGATATGATCCAGGAGTTTTAGCTCATTTGTGGGAAGCCATGCAAAGCTTAATAAGGTCTGAGTACCAGAGCTGGCTATGCATGGCATCAGCAGCATGTCCTGAAATGGGGTAAAAACTGACAGTCACAGGGAGAAGTGACAAGAAGGACATTTGAGCAATTCTGCAGAGAACCAGCTCAGCTGACAGTAGGCTCAGTAGCTCAGGCTTTGTGAGGTTAGAGGGTCTCCATGCATGGTCTCTTACATGTCTGTTTGCTCTGATACTGATGGTTCCAGGTTTAGGGACAGGAGGTCTTGTGAGCCTAGATGTAGCCTATTGTGTATCATTGGGATTGCTTCTGCTTTTTTGGGGGTGAGATGGGGTGGTCTAGGATTGTTAGAAGAGTTTCCAATGCATCCAAGTAACTGTAGAAGTTAACTCAGAACCAGCAAGTAGGATCAGTCTCCTTTAACCAACTCTGATCCAGCACAGTTGTGTTTAGAGCAGCTGGGGCACCTGCACTGTCCTCTGCAGTGTGTTTTGTACCTGTATAATAGAGTGTATCCATTTGTCTGTTGGACTGCCTTATTTCAGATTAAGAAGTGTTGACTATATGTGCCATGTGTTGTGCAATTGTTCTGCTGTGTTTCTTTAATGTGAAAATTCTGGCAAAAGGCAGGATTCATTACTTTCTTGAGTAGATTTTTAATGAGTCATCACTTAGAAATATATATAAAATAGAAAATACTTTTTACTATATACTTCTATTATACCAACCAAAAATATGTAATAGAAAGCATGTAATTGTTTTGTTTTATGATCAGTAAGTTAGCTACACCAGAATGGAAAAAAAACTTGCAGTTGAAATATTTATGGTGTTTTGTAGAAAAATTAACATTTCAGTTAGTGTTGGTTTTTTAACAAGTAAATTTAGAAGATATTGAAATTAGTTCATTTCAGGAAAAAAAAGTATATTAGAAATTCTGTTGCTTACTTCCCTAGGAGGTTGATGCTACAAACCCAAATTATGAAATTATGTGTATGATAAGAGATTTCAGGGGAAGTTTGGATTATAGACCACTGACAACTACAGATCCTGTAAGTACCCCAGTGATGTGGAAATTTTTTATCATTCTGAGTTTTACTGTGTTTCCAATTTTTTCAATCTATGAATATCCTTCTGCCTGTAAACATAAAAAATGAATAACTTTAAATTTATTAGTATTCTTTATAACGGGGGGTTCAATCATTTTTTATGTCACTTAAATATATTTTGACAATAATACCAACATGTACTAATTAGCCTCCATATTGTAGATTTTCCTGGGGTGCTAAGGGATGTGCACACAAAACCATTAAGCTATTCTGAAAATCCCTGTTGAGTATAAAAATTAATATTTGATCTTTGAAGGTGATGAGGGCCTTTGATTTGCAGAGAAGTCAGAGGAGCAGAATCCTTAAATTATGAAGATTATCAGATCTCTGTGGAAATCATAGAATGGTTTGGGTTGGAAGGGACCTTAAATATCATCTAGTTCCAAACCCCCTGCTATGGGCAGGGACACCTTCCATTAGAACAGGTTGCTTAAAGCTCCATCCAACCTGACCTTGAACACTTCTCCAGGAAACCTGTTCCAGTGTCTCACCACCCTCACAGTAAAGTTCTTCCTAATACCTAATCTAAATCTACCGTCTTTCAGCTTAAAGCCATCCCTCTCATCCTATCACCACATACCCTGGAGCCTTCTCTTCTCCAGGCTGAAAAACTCTCTCAGCCTGTCTTCATAGGAGAGGTGCTCCAGCTCTGTGATCGTCTTTGTGGCCCTCCTCTGGACTTGCTTGAGCAGGTCCATGTCCTTCTTATGTTGGGGACCCCAGAGCTGAACGCAGTACTGCAGGTGGGCTCTCACGAGAGCCAAGTAGAGGGGCAGAATCACCTCCCTTGACCTGCTGGCTACACATCTTTTGATGCAGCCCAGGATGCAATTGGCTTTCTGGGCTGCAAGTGCGCATTGCCGGGCCATTTTGAGCTTCTCTACCAACACTCCCAAGTCCTTCTCCCCAGGGCTGCTCTCAATCCATTCTCCGCCCAGCCTGTATTTGTGCTTGGGATTGCTCTGATCCACGTGCAGGACCACAATTGCACTTGGCCTTGTTGAACTTCATGAGGTTTGCATGGGCCCACCTCTCAAGCCTGTCAAGGTCCCTCTGGGTGGCATTCCTTTCCTCCAGTGTTTTGTAGAAGGCCACCAAATTTGTCAGGCATGATTTCCCCTTCGTGAAGCCATGTTGGCTGTCACCAATCACCTCCTTATTTTCCATGTGCCTTAGCATAGTTTCCAGGAGGATCTTCTCCATGATGCTGCCAGGCACAGAGGTGAGACTGACCGGCCTATAGTTCCCCGGGTCTTCCTTTTTTCCCTTTTTACAAATGGGGGTTATGTTTCCCCTTTTCCAGTCAGTGGGAGCTTCACTGGACTGCCACGACTGCTCAAATATGATGGATAGTGGCTCAGCCACTTCATCCACCAGTTCCCTCGGGACCCGCGAACATACCTCATCAGGTCCCATGGACCTGTGCACCTTCAGGTTCCTTAGATGGTTTCAAACCTGGTCTTCTCCTACAGTGGGCAGTACTTCATTCTCCCAGTCCCTGCCTTTGGATTGTGTGAGTTGGGCAGCGTGGCTATAGTACTTGCCAGTGAAGACCAAGGCAAAAAAAGTCATTGAGTAACTCAGCCTTCTCCATGTTGGTTTTAGCCATGTCTCCTGTTGTTCATTGGAGGGTACAAGTTCTTTCATCTTCCTTTGTTGTCCAATGTGCCTGAAGAAACCCTTTTTGCTATTTTTCACATCCCTAGCTCAGCTCCAGCTGTGCTTTGGCTTTCCTGATCCCCTCTGTGGACTCCTGGGCCATATCCCTATAATGTCCCCAGGATTTGTATCCCTGCCTCCATTGCCGATGGATTTTGTTATTTTGTTTTAGTTTGGCTAAGAGATCTTGACTTAGCCAAGCTGGCCTCCTGCCTATCTTTTTGCACATTGGGATTGAGAACTCCTGCGCCCTAAGAAAATATTTTCTAGCTCTCATTTACTCCTTTACCTTTGAGGGCAGTTTCCCAAGGGATTCCATGCACCAGTACAGCCAAAAGTTTACTGTTCTGAGTGTTACCAAGATCTCGGAATGAAGAACTTATCAACACCAATGTGATGTAGATAAGCAGACACTTCTTTATTGATGGCCAGGTGCGTGAGTGAGTCTTCTCACGATCAACACACACCAAGTTTCAAAATCAGACACCATATATAAACTTATTCATGCATATTCATTAAGTATTCATGCATAATCATAATATTTCCCGTAAATCATTAACATATTCTCCTCCTATATCCGATTCTGCACAGTAGAGCTTAGAAAGGTCCAGAAATGGGTCTGGGGTACGATTTGGGTAGGTGGTATATGAGTCGGTGGTCGCGATCTCCCCCTGCCGGAATTACCTTTTACTAAAGTTCACGGTTTCTTGGCAGGTAACTACAAGTTGTTCCAGTCTACTCTCCCCAGTTCCCATTAATTCTATATTCTGACATTTCAATACACTTTCTACATACAGAAGTCTAGTCAAATACAACGAAATCTGTAAAATCCCAAATTTTTTACCTAAGTTTTAAACAATGATTCTAGCCCATTCTTCTGGCCTTGCTACAGGGCTGTACAAAGGATTTTCTAGCAGCTTTTGCTGTGCAACTACAAGTTTCATTAAAATATATTTCTTATTCCAAATGATTTTTTTAAAATCAAATAAAGTCAATTAATTCTAATTTATTAGCAGATCTGTAACATGAGGTTTAGGATCTTGACTCTACTTTTTACCTGTCCTGTACCTCTGAAGATTGAGAATTCTACCAGTGCATGATCAAAGAGATTGTGACAATTTCTGACAATAACATATCTACCCTGATACAGCTAGATTTGCTTGCAGTGTTCCAAGATGTGGAATCTTCATCTGCATGATCAGATCACTGTCTGCAGGGGGGTTTATTGATGTATGGTTCTCCCTTTTGGGTTCTTGGTTATTGTTCAGACACAAGGGGCTTTTACACGTTCGTATGACTCGCTGTCTTGGAAATTTCTCTTTGTTTAAGCAATTGGTTAATTAATTCAAGAATAGAAGTAACATATCATATAACAGGAATTGGGGTATATTTTACTTTATATTGTTTTCTTTATAGATTGATGAGCACAGGATATGTGTTTGTGTACGAAAACGTCCACTCAATAAAAAAGGTATGGCCATTTAAGATTTTGCCAATTTTTTTTGGCTGAAAAGCTTCTTCTGATAGTAATGTTATTTGTATTAAAGAGATCTAGAAATACTGATCAAAAGTGAAATTGTTATGCTAGACAATATGTGTGAGGGACCCAGAAAATTCATAACTTGTCATAATCCGGATAAAGATGGGGAGAAAAGTTGTTTAACTGTCACCATTTTATGTACTGGGAGCTGAGGCACAGAGAGACTGTAATGTTTTCCCAAGGTCATCTAGGATGTATTTAGTTCATCTGGGAATTAATTCTATTGTAATTTCTTCAGTATTCTTACATTGTGTTAGGATGTCGTGGTTTAACCCCAACTGGCAACTAAGTACCACACAGCCACTCTCGTTCCCCCCTGCCCTCCGGTGGGATGAGGATGGGGATTGGAAAATGGTAAAACTTGTGGGTTCAGATAAGGAAAATTTAATAATTGAAATAAAGTAAGTATTATTTTAATTATAGCAGCAACAATTGTAAAGAAAAAGAGAGGAATTAAACCCAGAGGAATAAAAACCCTCAAAAACCCCAAACAAGATGCACAATACAGTTGCTCACCACTCGTTGACTGATGCCCAGCCAGTCCCCGAGCAGTGAACAGCGGCCCCCAGCCAACTCCCCCCATTTTATATACTGAGCATGATGTCCTACGGTATGGAATATCCCTTTGGCTAGTTCAGGTCAGCTGTCCTGGCTCTGCTCCCTCCCAGCTTCTTGTGCACCTGCTCACTGGCAGAGCATGGGAAACTTGAAAAGTCCTTGTCTTAGGGTAAGCACTTCTTAGCAACAACTAAAACCATCAGTGTGTTATCAACATTATTCTCATACTAAATTCAAAATCACAGCACTCTGCCAGCTACTAGGAAGAAAATTAACACTATCCCAGCTGAAACCAGGACATAAGATCACCATTCTTTTAAACTATTCTTGAAGTGATCTCCTGATCAGTGAGCTGCCCAATGAAAACTTTATGGTTTTTTTTTTAATATATGTATATTTATACTTTCAAGTGGTCTCAAATCAGACATCAAGGGAACAATTCAGGTGCCTGAATGGTGGTATTTTCTGACATGTAAGGTGCCCAACGGTGTCTAAGAGATCCTTGCAGGGCTAGTGGGTTACAGACAAACTGGGGACTTGTATCTCCTGGAGTTTCTGCTCAGGGCTGGGCAGGATACAGGCATATGAAATGGCACTAATAATTTTAGGTGCTGGAACCACTCCCTAGGGACTTCTTTTTATGTATGATTACTATTACAACTTTTTTTCTTACTGCCTGCTGATCAGACTGGAGAAGTTTAGATGTTCAACTCCAGTTAAATCCCAATCTATGAATTTCTTTACTTCCAGCGGGAAATTAAGAATCACAAATGCTTCTGGATTGCAGCCTGTCTGAATCTAGCACTAAAGCAAGCTGACTTTCATTTTGAAAGATGTTTCTTTCCTTCTCTTGTTGTCATATTTTGTTTAGCTAAAGGACTCGAAGAACATCACTCTGACTCTGAAACAACATGGGATGCATTTATTATTTTTGTAATGTGAGAACTACACATTGAGGATTATCCAGAGCATATCCAGAAGAAAATGGGAGAATTATATAGGAAAGGGAAAACATATGTTGATATCCGTATATAGTTAGTTTACTTTTGTGTTATTTTTTTTCTCCTCTCTGTTGGTGCTTCCTCTACCTTTTTCTTTTTCTTTATTTTTACTTTTACTGTGTATTGAGTCTGGCTGGGATGGAGCTAATTTTCCCCATAGCAGCCCTCATAGTGCTGTGCTTTGTATTGGTAGCTAGAAAGGTGCTGATACCACACCAGTGTTTTGGCTACTGCTGAGCAGTGCTCACACAGCATCAAGGCTGTCTCTCCAACATTCCCCCCTCGCCACTAGGCTGGGGGTGGCAAGATCCTGGGAAGGGACATAGCCAGGACAGCTGACCAAACTAACCAAAGGGATATTCCATACCATATGATGTCTGTTCAGCAATAAAATTAAGAGAAAGGAGGAGGAAGGAGGTGGGGCATTCGTTATTTATGATGTTTGTCTTCTGGAGCAACTGCTATGCCTACTGAAGCCCTGCTTCCCAGGAAATGTCCAGACATTGCCTGCTGATGGGAAGTAGAGAATAACATCTTTTGTTTTCCTTTGCTTCTTTGTGCAGCCTTTGCTTTTCCTTTATTTAACTGCCTTTATCTTGACCCATGAGTTCTTTTCCATCTTATGTTCTGCTGAGGAGGGGAGTGATAGAGTGGTTTGGTGGGCACCTAGTGTTCAGCCAAGGTGAACACACTACATACTGCTTTTTTTTATTCCCCATATTTTTTCCTTTATTTATTTGAAAGGAATGCATAATCTCAAAAATTGGTTGACTGAATCTATTTTGCACAACCTATGTAAAAGGGCACTCAATATACAAGTCTGGTAGCAGTTCAATTTCTGTTTTAGCATTGGAGGTTATCTTTCATAAAATATGACTTAGAAATGTGGTACGTTTGGGGGGAATGTTACCTTCTACCTGCACTGAAGGTGGACAAAGTGAAATTACATTAAATGACAGCAAGTTGTCATGAGGCATGAGTTGGGATTCAGAAGTGGGATTTGATTCTGTGCAAGTTGCATATCTGGATATTAGTGGTTTGGAGGCTATTAAAAAGTAGTTCTGAGGTGTTGGTAGGAAGATGAATGTCAAAATAAAAATGTGGTATAAAGCCACATGAAATTTTTGAAGCCCATGTCTTAAGAAATTTTACATAGAAATTGAAGAATTACATATTAGTAGATCATAGTAGTAGAAGATCACATATTAGTGATCCTTACTGTACAGATAAAAGTTCTTTATTTTTGTGCATATCATAGATTGCTGGGTTCTCTGTTTTGCTGAGTCATATCATACAACAATTAGCAATAAATTGTAGTGCTGTGTAGTAATTATAACCTGGGAACTCACTATTGAAATCACATCTAGTTGGGCTTTTGTTCATTCCCAGTGATAGGAAGCAGCATTAGCATTTTCAGCTTCTTTCTGCTTATAAGATAATTTTTAGAAAGGATTTTACTTTAGAGAAATTCTATATTAAAGATGATACTATACATTCCAGGAGGAATACACAATGAAAATGTGTGTAGAATGAAAACAATTTTTTTCTTTTGAAAGCT